>NW_024722257.1:0-22737 GCF_018991925.1 Homarus americanus
TTATATGTAGTGATGATGGATGATGTTATATATGGTGATGATGGATGATGCTATATGTAGTGATGATGGATGTTGCTATATGTAGTGATGATGGATGTTGTTATATGAAGTGGTGATGGATGTTGTTATATGTAGTGATGATGATGGATGAGGTTATATGTAGTGATGATGGGTGGTGTTATATGTAGTGATGATGGGTGGTGTTATATGTGGTGATGATGGATGGTGTTATATGTAGTGATGATGATGGATGGTGTTATATGTAGTGATGATGATGGATGGTGTTATATGTGGTGATGATGATGGATGGTGTTATATGTAGTGATGATGGATGGTGTTATATATAGTGGTGGTGGTGAGGGTGGTAGTGACAGTGGTAGTGGTAGTGATGATGATAGAGGTATGTTTGTGGTGATAGTGGTGGTGGTAGAGACTGGTTGATAGTAGTGGTAGTGATGATGGTGGTAGTAGTGGTGGTAGTGATGATGGTGGTAGTAGTGGTGGTAATGATGGTGGTGCTGTATGTAGTGATGATGGATGGTGTTGTAGCAATGATGGGTGGTGTTGTATGTGCATTGATGATGGATGGTGTTATATGTAGTGATGATGGGTGGTGTTATATGTAGTGATGATGGATGGTGTTGTATGTAGTGATGATGAATGATGTTATATGTAGTGATGATGAATGATGTTATATGTAGTGATGATGGATGATGTTATATGTAGTGATGATGGATGGTGTTATATGTAGTGATGATGGATGGTGTTATATGTAGTGATGATGGATGGTGTTGTATGTAGTGATGATGAATGATGTTATATGTAGTGATGATGGATGGTGTTGTATGTAGTGATGATGAATGATGTTATATGTAGTGATGTTGGATGGTGTTATATGTAGTGATGATGGATGAATTGACTATATTAGTGATGATGGATGGTGTTATATCATAGTGATGATGATGGATGGTGTTATATGTAGTGATGATGGATGGTGTTATATGTAGTGATGATGGATGGTGTTATATGTAGTGATGATGGATGGTGTTATATGTAGTGATGATGATGGATGGTGTTATATGTAGTGATGATGATGGATGGTGTTATATGTAGTGATGATGATGGATGGTGTTATATGTAGTGATAATGGATGATATTATATAGAGAATATGAAAATTATACCTCTGTTGTCATTGGCAACATGGATAAGAAATGTGATTACTGCGGTGCAAAGAAGTACAAAGGAGAATCTGCTGGACTGTGCTGCTCTCAAGGGAAAGTACGACTGCCAAATTTGGAAAAACCACCACAACAATTGAAGACTCTCATGCTGGGAACAACACCAGAGTCAAAACACTTCTTGGAAAAAATACTGAAGTACAATTCATGCTTCCAGATGACATCCTTTGGAGGTACCAGATACATGCACAGATACATGCCCAGTGGGCATGTATCCGTGCTCTTCTCCGGTACATCTATAAGTTCACCATTTGTGCATGGTTTAAATGACTGGGGACACACCAGCAGAGCTCTTGGGGAACACCAATGTTCAGTGGATCGTAGAAAAACAACTCTAGCCTATGTACAGCGATCAAAAATCGGTAATTGTATTGGCAGTGGACTCTGTCATCAAGGTGAAAATGAGGGGAAATATTGGCATTCATTACTCTCTCTCTCTCTCTCTCTCTCTCTCTCTCTCTCTCTCTCTCTCTCGGTTAAAGTAATGGTGTACAGATGAAAATAATAAAACCATAAATAATACAAACAAAATCCATTCATATTTTTATCATTATATAATATGAGAAGGGGCGGTGACTGTCCAGGGCTTCTTGCTCTTGTCTTTATCCCGGTGGAGGTCAAGTCTCCCCAGGGCTCGACCCCATCCTTTTGTACACGGCACAAGTTGTTGTTGGTGTTCTGTTGGTTGTTTTGTGCCTTGGGTTTAGGGGTCTGCTGTTTGTGAGATTTGGGGCCTCTCGGCCTCACAGCCACCGGGCCTTCACCTTCACCTACCTTCACTGCTTCGGCCCTTCCTTCACCTTCTCGGGCCTTCCCTTCTCTTCTCAGGCCCTTCCCTTCTCCAGGCCTTCTTCACCTTCTCAGGCCCTTCCCTTCACCTTCTCAGGCCCTTCCACCTTCTCCAGATTCCCTTCCTTTCTCAGGCCCTTCACCTTCTCCACAGGCCCTTCCTTCACCTTCTCACCTTCGGCCCTTCACCTTCTCCGGGCCCTTCACCTTCACCTTCTCCGGGCCCTTCCCCTTCACCTTCTCCGGGCCCTTCCCCTTCACCTTCTCCGGGCCCTTCACCTTCACTTTCTCCGGGCCCTTCCCCTTCACCTTCTCCGGGCCCTTCCCCTTCACCTTCTCCGGGCCCTTCCCCTTCACCTTCTCCGGGCCCTTCCCCTTCACCTTCTCCGGGCCCTTCACCTTCGACTCCGCCTTTGGCAGCTTGCTTACAGTAAGTTCATATTTAGGAATAAAGTACAGGTGCAGTAAGTATCATGAAGTGACAGGTATAGTGTACTGTTTATGGTGACCTGTGGTGTAGTGGTCAACATGCTCGCCTCGCAAGCGAACGGACCCGGATTCGATCCCCGGGCAGAGTGAAACTTTGGGCAAGTTTCTTTTTGGTCATTTGCCTCTGTCTATCCAGTAGTAATTGGGGACCTGGATGTTAATCGATTTTCGGATCGTATTCCGGGGTAATGGTTAGCCAGTGCAGTTGGCGAATTGTCCGGTCTTCTCGGATTATTCCTTGACACTGGGTCATGTAACTCGTTAACTCAGGGTGTAGTTGGGTCTCACCTCTCACACACAAACACCGCCGCCATTTGAAGCTCTCCCTGCATTCTCTTTGTTCTTTTTCTCCCGTTTTCTCCGCTTTCGTAAACATTCATCTATAAAAAAATTATTTCCTGACTGTCTTAGCTTCTTCTCTCCTCCTAATGCCTGTTGTACATCGTCTCTCCCTCCCTCCAGGTGCCGAGCGATGCGTGTGCCCCGAAGATGTAGTAAGTTCAGAAAGATGCAGTGGGAGGGACTTAGGTATTGCTTTCTTTGTGTATTTTTTTCTCTGTTTTACTTTTCCGACCGATATCTCAGGCAGTTTTTAGCTGGGCAGTTGATTTATAAAGATTTTTTGTTACTTAATTTTATTTTTGTTGATGGTAGACAATGATTATTATTATTATTATTATTATTATTATTATTATTATTATTATTATTATTATTATTATTATTATTATTATTGTTATTATTATTATTATTATTATTATTATTATTGTTAGTAGCACTATTCCTAAAATCAGACCTCTCCAATCAATCAATGGCTAGTGACAAGGGGGAAGAAGGTTCAGGGGAAGGATATGACCTCCCCTCCATCCTCTAGATTTTAATTTAAGAAGCCATCAGAGACCTAACCCCAGCAGAAAGGTCACTCCTTGCACTACCATCGAGACTGAGAGGAATAGGAATCACTAACCCGGAGAAGCTTGCAACCACAGAACATGAGAACTGTGTCAAGCTCACAGCAGCCCTCACTGAGCACTTAGTAGCTCAAAATGCAGCAAGTGAGAATTGACACCAACAAACTACACAAAATTCAACGTTCCATTACGACAGAACGGTAGCACACCGAAAGTGAAAAACTTCAACAGCTAACGCAACAAGTATCAGGAGACTTGAAGAGAAAAGAAACTGTAGCACAGAAGGTGGGCGCCTCAAACTGGTAAAAACATTACGATAAGAGCAAAGGGCTTTAACTTTAACAAACAGACGCCATTGTTTTAAAGTGGAAGGCATTCCCGCCCAATGCATGTGCGGAACATCCTGTGACATCAACCCCATTATGAAGTGCAAACAGGTTTCGTATGCATGAGGCACGACGAACTAAAGGACCTCACAGCAAATATGTTGAAGGAAATATGCCGCAACATCACTGTGGAACCGACCCTTCTCCCATTGGATGGTAAGTCTTGCTCCACTGGACTGCCAACACAACAAATGTCAGTGTTCGGGAAGACGAAGGGACAGCAAGCCTTCTTTGACATTAAAATATTCGATCTCGTGGCTGCATGTCACCGTGATCTGTCTCTTGAGGCTGCACACAAGAGGCAAGAGAATGGCAAGAACAAAGCAAAAGCAAAGAGAATCCAGAACGTAGACCAAGACAGCTTCACACCTATGGTGTTCACAGCATCTGGCGGGATGGGACCTTGTGCAAGATGCTTCTACACCAGACTGGACGAGGTGTTACCAGAACAGACGCAGCAGCCCAGAAGTTACGTCACGCCCTACCATGTCTCTGGGAAACAAGAGCCTCGTAGCAGAGCGGCTAAGTGTCAATTTTTAAGGGAATCTTGCAAATGGTGATACAAGTATGAAAATTGGCATGAAGATTCAATATGGGTTAATTATGAAAACTATCTGATTGGACATTCAAAATTTCAAGATGGTGGTTATTTTCCAAGATGGCCGCCAAATGTGGATGTCAGATTTTTCCTTTTGGGCATAAAAGTTATTGTGTTCATCAATTCAGGTGATTTCAGTGTTGATGTCCATGTTTTGAGTATGTAGAATCTGAATTTTGTGTTGAAAACTCTGAAATGGATAGCATTCAAAGGAAACATGCTTATTAAGAGTGAATGTCAGTGTACTACCAAGACACACTGGTGACAACACTGCTGTGAAACTCAGCATGGGGTTCAGTGTCAGCTAAGTAATAGACTCATAGTAAAGATTAATATATATACAAGTACTAAATGTCACAAATGTTACCTAATCAGCCTCAAATAAGGTTAGGAGCCGCACCTGAATTAACAGGATGTGTCAGTGCGGGAGAGCCGAGCCTAGGATAATTGTGTTAAAGTTATCCGGATGGTGTACAGATCGCACGGGACTTAAATGGTACTGGATGAACGACCGGGCTGGGTGTATGGCAAACAATAGCTTGAACCTAGTTGTATCCCACACAGGAAAGTACATATGATACAGAGTAGTAAAAGGATATACCCTCGACTCTGTACCACAATGCCGATGAATATTGGTCTTAAAAGTAATCCTGAAAGGAAAATAAACTGGGCCAAGTGCTGTCTATGCCAAGATGATAAGAAGGAAGAACTTAAATTTCCAAAGGTTAACCTTACTAGAGGAGAGGAAGATGGCTACAGCAAATTAGCCAAGAATATTCCTCTTTTCAACTCAATCAATGCCCTTCTAATAAGGCTTAAAATGGAAAACTAGATGATGGGGATGGTATTACATAAACACTGGGGAAAAATAATACAAACTATCGTGAAAGCTGTAGACTTAGGTTTAACAACACAATGTTGCAAAGAGCCCAAAAAGAGCAACTACCTCTGTAGTTGACAGTGATAAAGGTTGCAGAAGGTACCACGAAAGCCAAGATACTCAAACACCACAACAGTAAGCTTTTTATGAGACAAGCCAGCACCAGAGAGTGCTCTCAGACAAGCAATGACAATGAAACTCAATGGGGGACTGGTGGTAGAAGCGGTACCGTTCTTGCCTCGCAAGCGAGATGTCACGGGTTCGATTCCCGGGCTGGTGGAAGTTGTTTGGACATACTTCCTAGCCCCCATTATTCCCTGTTCACCTAGCAGTAAAGTAGGTACCTGTTGTAAGTCGAAAGTTGCTAATTCGTATTCAGGGACAAGTTGTTGGAGCTTCCAATAACTTGATGACATAAACCACTGACTCTTCAGGCTTCTACGCCCTTGACTCTTCAGGCTTCTACGCCCTTGACTCTTCAGGCTTCTACGCCCTTAACTCATGAGACATAAAGGCAAGCATGAACTTAGCATGCTTCCCTGTTGGGCGCTGTAAACGCTTCTGCGCTTCACCTTACACAATGATGTGGGGGAGTGCCCAATAAAAAATTAAAAAAAAAATGAAACTCAATGACAGAATCAATGAATGTGCAAAGACACTCCGTGACAAAAGACGCCTTGTTAAACTTAGTGCAGGAGATGTAGTGGCACAAGAGATGAAATATCACCCTGCCTGCTGAGCTGCACTGTACAATAGAGAAAGAGCTTATCTTAGTGCAAAGGAATGTGAGAAAAACACAAAGAACCTTGACAAAAAAGATGTATATCCACTGACTTTCTCTGAATTAGTGACGTACATCAATGAGACAAAACTGCATGTGAAGGTTCTAATCGAACAATTTTTAGATTAGCAGACTTACAGTAGTCTTACTGTACAAGCAAAGACTCGAACAACTTCTTGTCGAATCACCTGAAGTTCACTCAACTAGACTTAAGGACCAATTGGTTTCACATATTCCTCAACTTGAAGCTCAAAATCAAGGCAGAGATGTTTTGCTAGCATTCCAAGAGGATGCAGACTCCATCCTGGCTGAGGTTGACAAATACAGTGAAGCTGTTCATTTGGCCAAAGCTGCAACAACAATGCGGCAGGATATGCTTAAACACATGTCAAAATTCCTAACCAAACTTGATGATAAAAGTATTGAAGAGGAAGTTCCTTCATCACTTCTCCAATTCGTATGTATGATTGAATATTGCGCAAACATTAAATCACAAATTCATCATGGAGCATCTAAGTCAGATGTTGCTATGGCACAGCTGTGGCAGTACAACTGCTTTGCTAAGTACAAGGAAGGAGCACAGTCGCACAGACACTCTAAGGATCGCGAGACCCCATTTGCTGTGTATATTGTCATGTCTGTGTTTGCAAAGACTCGGAAATGATTGTTTATTGACATGCTCCATGAGCATGGTATTTGCATTTCCTATGATAGGGTTCTAGAAATATCTGCCCAACTTGGTGATGCTCTTGTTTCCCAGTATGTAGAAGATGGAGTTGTGTGCCCACCTGTTTTGAGAAAGCAACTTTATACAACATCTGCAATAGACAACATTGGTCTTAAAGAAATGTGGATTTCTTACGGTCAAGGGGCTTATACAAGACGGATTCCTGTTCATGAGTTAGTTGTAGCCATAGGGTCTGTAAAGGCCACTGGAATCACATTTTCCATACATTCGGTGGTTGTGATGTTGTGTCAGCCTCCCGTGGTAAAGGTGAAAGGACTGCATGACAAACATGAAATGTGTTTAACGAGGTCTCCAGAACCTTCACCAAACTCAGTCAGTGTCTTACATCAGTTGGTGAAGAAGACCTCCATGTCTTGGAGAGGTTTGTGGTAGTGATGTATGACAGGTCTTGACCAGCTCTATATGTCAATGGTGCAAGACTTGATTTTCTTTGCTCGTAAACAGAGATCATATAATGCAATTCCACCAACATCTGCCCAAAAGGAACGTGTAAAGAGAGCAGCCTATTACGGTGGAATGATTTGGGGTCGGGCAACAGTAGCCCAACCAGACATTCCAAGTCCTGCTAACTGGGGCTGAAAAAAAAAGAAGAGATATGTGGCAAATACACTGGACAGACCTTCCACCAATAGCAGCGAGCAGCCAAGAACTGACCAAGTGTTTTTGCAAGAAAGACTGTGATGTAAATGTATCCGCTCTGGTCTCACTTGCACTTGTGTGGCTGCACGGGCCAGCAGCTGTAACTGTGAAAGAATCCTTATAACAATACCTCCCAAGGACATGAGCAAGACATAAACATGTTTCTCATTGTTTAACTAAGAATCACTTACACTTATTTTTTTATGGAAAGATGCATAAAAGACATGTCTGAGGGTTCCAAAACAACCATAATCTGCTCCAGAAGACATGGGAGTAGACACCTCATGTACACACACTGCCCAATAATAGGACATTATGTGTAAACAAAAATTTCGGTTAGGTAAATTTGGCGGCCATCTTGGATTTTTTAATGTCCAATCGGACAGATTTTATAAGTAACCCAAATTGAAGGTTTATACCGAATTTCATTCTTATGGTCATTTTGCCTGACTGCACCTGCGCTCTGCTATCGGTCCTTAAACCAACAACAGTCGCAGGCAGACTATGAGGCATAAGCCGCATAACTCACCGAATACCGCATAGATCAGCGGCTTAACTAACTCAGCTAGGGTAGATACTTCTATATTGGAATAGGTAGGTGGAGATAGTATGGCTATGAGGGGAGGTTGGAGGCCATATTACCCCAAGAAAAGTATTATTATATATTTATTTACGTATTTGGTGTGTGTGTGTGTGTGTGTGTGTGTGTGTGTGTGTGTGTGTGTGTGTGCACTCTTAGATCCGACTATCCACCATCATAGTGAAAAAAAATTTTAAAGTAATAAAAAAATCCCATATATCCAAAATTCTAACATTTATTTAATTAATAAAAAACAAACAAACACAGAATGAAATATTTATTCTGATATTAAACTCAAACGAAAGAAAGAATCTATATATTAAACGTGACTTACTGTAGACATTTCCCTGATATTTTTCAATCACCAAAAATAATGATTGAATAGACCAATTCTTTCATGATTTCAATTTTGATCTTGTGAGGAAGAGATGAATGAAACAGCCGTCCAACTTTTACATCTGGAGAAAGTGGTCAAACTTTTCACCACATCTCTCATCTCTTGCATTAAATAGAGAGAGAAAGAGAGAGACATGAGAGATAATTAATTTCCTCATTTTATCTCTGAAGTTGTTACGTAAATTTCTCTCTCTCTCCCTTTCTCTCTCTCTCTCTCTGTTAAATCAATACACACTATGATAATGAGAATTTGAAACAGAGAGAAAGAGAAGAAAAAAATTAGTAAAAGTGATAAAGAAGATAAGAGAAAAATAACATATATAGAGACAAAGTGAGAGAGAAAAATTATAAGGAGAAAAGAGAGAGAGAGAGAGAGAGAGAGAGAGAGAGAGAGAGAAACCATTACTACTAATACCACTACAACCATTATTATCAACAGCGGGTGTGGCAGGTGTGTGGCAGGTGTGTGGCAAGTGTGTGGCAGGTGTGTGGTGGTGTGTGTGGGGTGTGAAGGGTGTGTGGCAGGTGTGTGTGGTAGGTGTGTGACAGGTGTGTGGTAGGTGTATGGTAGGTGTGTGGCAGGTGTTGTAGGTGTGTGTGGTAGGTGTGGGGTAGGTGTGTGACAGGTGTGGTAGGTGATGGTGGTGTGGCAGGGATGTAGGTGTGTGGTGGTGTGTAGCTGGTGTGTCGCTGGTGTGAGTGATGTGTGACAGGTATGTGATAGATCGACCATCACCACACACCACCACTAACCACACACCACCACCATCACCACACACCACCACTATCACCACACACCACCACTATCACACACACCACCACTATACCACACACCACCACTATCACCACCACTATCACCCACACCACCATTATCACACACCACCACTATCACCACCACCACTATCACCACACACCACCACTATCACCACACACCACCACTATCACCACACACCCACCACTATCACCACACACACCACCACTATCACCACACACCACCACTATCACCACACACCACCACTATCACACACACCACCACTATCACCCACACACCACCACTATCACCAAACACCACCACTATCACCACACACACCACCACTATCACCACACACCACCACTATCACCACCACCACTATCACCACACACCACCACTATCACACCACACACCACCATTATCACCACACACCACCACTATCACCACACCCCACCACTATCACCACACACCACCCCATCACCACACACACACACCACCACTATCATCACACACCACCACTATCACCACACACCACCACTATCACCACACACCACCACTATCACACACACACACCACCACTCACACCACACACACACTATCACACACACCACCACACACCACCATCATCACACACCACCACTATCACCACACACCACTATCACCCACATCACCATTATCACCACACACCACCACTATCACACACACCACCACTATCACCACACCACCACTATCACCCACCACCTCATCTGCAAATTTGGTGAAGCTGCATCCTCGACATCGCTCCTACTACCACCTGAGATCCCTAGTCCGAGGTGCTGTTCGACACCACAACCGCATCCAGCCCATACGTGCACGAACTGATCGCTATTAGAACAGCCCAGTCAACCATTGTAAAATTATCAATAACTTGAAAACCAGTGTATTCACTCCAGTAAACACTACTCCTTCCAGTCACTATGTTGAAATGAACTGTAGTTTGAGCTTTTCCCCATCTAGTTATTATATGTCATATTTGTCACTATATTGTATATTTAATTAACATTCCCCAAAATGTAACTGTATATTTTGCCTCCCCGCTCTTTCAACAAACCTTATATATATTATAATATATATCACCACACACCACCACTATCCACACACCACCACTATACACCACCTATCACCACACACCACCACCTACACACCACCATCACCACACACCACCACTATCACCACACCACCACTATCACCACACACCACTATCACCACACACCACCACACACACCACCACTATCACCACACCCCCACTATCACCACACACCACCACTATCACCACACACCACCACTATCACACACACACACCACCAATATCACCACACACACCACCACTATCACTACACACCACCACTATCACCACACACCACCACCACACACCACCACTATCACCACACACCACCACTATCACCACACACCACCACTATCACCACACACCACCACTATCACAACACACCACTATCACACCACACACCACCATTATCACCACACACCACCACTATCACACACACACCACTATCACCACACACCACCACTATCACACACACCACCACTATCACGCACACCACCACTATCACCACACACCACCACTATCACCACTAAATAGGAACAATAACCGAATATCGATAACATCTATGTATTTCGTAGACACTTGTGACTGGCCATACACTATCATGGTTGATAATAATAAAAATAACAACAAAAGTTATCCTTATTGAGTAGAAAATACAGTTGCTTTTATGAGGACTAATAGGCGATTATCTCTGCTTAACATATTTCAACAATGTGAATATATAATTTATCAGTTGCCAATACTAAGCCTGACCACTCCACACTACATGTATCTAATTGAATTTGGATTATTTTATTTTATTTTCCAAAACAGTAATAATATGTTTCTCGACATTTTATATGAGGACAGTGTTGTGAAGAGCAGAGGGAGTTATGGTATATGACACGTCAGTAGGTACTCGCTGTGATACCTGGATTATATATATACCTGTAGTATTGGGTGACAGGTGTATGGAGTGTTAGGGTGATGGTGATAGAGTGTAAGTGGTGAAGGAAGAATGGTGAGAGAGAGGGAGAGGGTGAAGGAAGAATGGTGAAGAGAGGGAGGGGGTGAAGGAAGAATGGTACACAGAGGGAGGGGTGAAGGAAGAATGGTGAGAGAGAGGGGGAGGGGTGGAAGGAAGAATGGTGAGAGAGAGGAGGGGGTGAAGGAAGAATGGTGACCAGAGGAGGGGGGGAAGGAAGAATGGTGACAGAGAGGGAGGGGGAAGGAAGAATGGTGAAGAGAGGAGGGGGGTGAAGGAAGAATGGGGGAGAGAGGGGAGGGGTGAAGGAAGAATGGTGAGAGAGAGGGGAGGGGTGAAGGAAGAATGGTGAGAGAGGGAGGGGGTGAAGGAAGAATGGTGAGAGAGAAGGGAGGGGGGAAGGAAGAATGGTGAGAGAGGGAGGGGTGAAGGAAGAATGGTGAGAGAGAGGAGAGGGGTGAAGGAAGAATGGTGAGAGAGGGAGGGTGAAGGAAGAATGGTGACACAGAGGGAGGGGGTGAAGGAAGAATGGTGAGAGAGAGGAAGGGGGTGAAGGAAGAATGGTGTGAGAGGAGGAGAGGGTGAAGGAAGAATGGTGTGAGAGAGGAGGGTGAAGGAAGAATGGTGAGAGAGGGAGGTGAAGGAAAAGAATGGTGTGAGAGAGGGAGAGGGTGAAGGAAGAATGTAGGGAGAGAGGGGAGGGTGAAGGAAGAATGGAGAGAGGGAGAGGGTGAAGGAAGAATGGTGAGAGAGAGGGGAGGGGTGAAAGGAAGAATGGTGACACAGAGGGAGAGGGTGAAGGAAGAATGGTGAGAGAGAGGGAGAGGGTGAAGGGAAGAATGGTGACACAGAGGAGGGGTGAAGGAAGAATGGAGACACAAAGGGAGGGTGAAGAAAGAATGGTGACAGAGAGGAGAGGGGTGAAGGAAGAATGGTGACACAGAGGAGAGGGTAAGAGAAAAGAGAGGGAGGGTGAAGGAAGAATGGTGAGAGAGAGAGGGGAGGGGTGAAGGAAGAATGCAGACACAGAGGGGAGGGGGGTGAAGGTAATGGTGACACAAAGGGAGGGGGTGAAGGAATGGTGACACAGAGGGAGGGGTGAAGGAAGAATGTGACACAGAGGAGGGGTGGAAGAATGTGTGAGAGAGGGGAGAGGGTGAAGGAAGAATGGTGACACAGAGGAGAGGTGAAGGAAGAATGGGACACAGAGGAGGGGTGAAGGAAGAATGGTGAGAGAGGGGAGAGGGTGAAGGAAGAATGGTGACACAAAGGAGGGGTGAAGGAAGAATGGTGACACAGAGGGAGGGGTGAAGGAAGAATGGTGAGAGAGAGGGAGGGAAGGAAGAAGACAGAGAGGGTGAAGGAAGAGAGAGAGGGAGGTGAAGGAAGAAGGAGAGAGAGAGGGAGTGAAGAAAGAATGGGACACAGGGGAGGGGGTGAAGGAAAATTGTGACACAGAGGGAGGGGGTGAAGGAAGAATGGTGACACAGAGGAGAGGGGTGAAGGAAGAATGGTGAGAGAGAGGAGGGGGTGAAGGAAGAATGGTGACACAGAGGAGGGGTGAAGGAAAGAATGATGACACAGAGGGAGGGGGTGAAAGAAGAATGGCAGGACACAGAGGAGGGGGTGAAGGGAAGAATGGTGGACACAGAGAGGGTGGAAGGAAGAATGGTGAGAGAGAGGGAGGGGGAAGGAAGAATGGGAGAGAGAGAGGAGGAGGGGGTGAAGGAAGAATGGTGACACAGAGGGAGGGTAAGGAAGAATGGGAGAGAGAGAGGGGTGAAGGAAGAATGGTGACAGAGAGGGGGGGGGTGAAGGAAGAATGGTGACACATAGGAGGGGGTGAAGGAAGAATGTAGAGACAGAGGGAGGGGGTGAAGGAAGAATGGTGACACAGAGGGGAGAGGGTGAAGGAAGAATGGTGACACACAGAGGGAGGAAAATGAATGGTAAGAGAGGAGGTGAAGGAAGAATCAGAGAGAGGAGGTGAAGGAAGAATCAGGAGAGAGAGGGAGGGTGAAGGAAGAATGGTGACCAGAGGGGAGGGGTGAAGGAAGAATGGTGACACAGAGGAGGGGGTGAAGGAAGAATGGTGACACAGAGGGAGGGAAGGAAGAATGGTGTGACAGAGGGGAGGGGGTGAAGGAAGAATGGTGAGAGAGAGGGAGGGGGGTGAAGGAAGAATGAAGGACACAGGAGGAGGGGGTGAAGGAAAAATGGTGAGACAGAGGAGGGGTGAAGGAAGAATGGTGACACAGAGGGAGGGGGTGAAGGAAGAATGGTGACACAGAGGGAGGGGTGAAGGAAGAATGGTGACACAGAGAGAGGGGTGAAGGAAGAATGGTAGAGAGAGGAGGGGGTGAAGGAAGAATGGTGAGAGAGAGAGAGGGGAGGGGGTGAAGGAAGAATGGTGACACAGAGGGGAGGGGGTGAAGGGAAGAATGGTGAGAGAGAGGAGGGGTGAAGGAAGAAGTGGACAGAGAGGAGGGGGTGAAGGAAGAATGGTGACACAGAGGGAGGGGGTGAAGGAAATGGAGAGAGAGGGGAGGTGGAAGGAAGAATATGACACAGAGGAGAAGAAGAATGTGACACAGAGAAGAGAATGCAGACAAGAGGGTGAAGGAAGAATGTGACAGAGAGGGAGGTGTGAAGGAAGAATGGTGAGAGAGGGGAGGGGGTGAAGGAAGAATGGACACAGAGGGAGGGGGTGAAGGGAAGAATGGTGACACAGAGAGGGGGTGAAGGAAGAATGGTGACAGAGGAGGGGGTGAAGGAAGAATGGTGACAGAGGGAGGGGTGAAGGAAGAATGGTGAGAGGGAGAGGGAGGGTGAAGGAAGAATGTGACACAGAGGGAGGGGGTGAAGGAAGAATGGTGGAGAGAGAGGAGGGGTGAAGGAAGAATGGTGTGAGAGAGGGAGGGTGAAGGAAGAATGGTGACACAGAGGGAGGGGGTGAAGGGAAGAATGGCGACACAGAGGGGAGGGGTGAAGGAAGAATGGTGACACAGAGGAGGGGGTGAAGGAAGAATGGTGGAGAGGGGGTGAAGGAAGAATGGTGACACAGAGGGAGGGGGGGGTGAAGGAAGAATGGTGACACAGAGGAGAAGGAAGAATGGTGAGAGAGGGGGAGGGGTGAAGGAAGAAGTGACACAGAAGGGAGGGGTGAAGAAGAATGGAACAAAGAGGAGGGGTGAAGAAGAATAGAGAGAGGGAGGGAAGGAAGAACAGAGAGGGAGGGTGAAGGAAGAATGGTGAGAGAGGAGTGAAGGAAGAATGGACACAGAGGAAGGAAGGAAGAATGGTGACACAGAGGGAGGGGGTGAAGGAAGAATGGTGTGAGAGAGGAGGGGTGAAGGAAGAATGGTGACACAGAGGAGGGGGGGAAGGAAGAATGGGTGACACAGAGGGAGGGGGGTGAAGGAAGAATGTAGAGAGAGGAGGGGGGTGAAGGAAGAATGGTGAGAGAGAGAGGGGGTGAAGGAAGAAGGAGAGGAGAGGGAGGGGGGGGTGAAGGAAGAACAGAGAGAGAGGAGGGGGTGAAGGAAGAATGGTGACACAGAGGAGGGGGTGAAGGAAGAATGGCGAGACAGAGGGAGGGGGTGAAGGAAGAATGGTGAGAGAGAGGAGGGGGTGAAGGAAATATGGTGACACAGAGGGAGGGGGTGAAGGAAAGAATGGCGACACAGAGAGGGAGGGGGTGAAGGAAGAATGGTGAGAGAGAGAGGGAGGGGTGAAGGAAGAATGTGGAGAGAGGGAGGTGAAGGAAGAATGGTGAGAGAGAGGGAGGGGGTGAAGGAAGAATGGTGACACAGAGGAGGGGGGTGAAGGAAGAATGGTGACAGAGGGAGAGGGGTGAAGGAAGAATGGTGTGAGAGAGGAGGGGGTGAAGGAAGAATGAGACACAGAGGAGGGGGGTGAAGGAAGAACAGACAGAGGAGGGGTGAAGGAAGAATGGAGAGAGAGGAGGGGTGAAGGGAAGAATGGTGACAGAGAGGGAGGGGGGTGAAGGGAAGGAATGTAGACACAGAGGGAGGGGTGAAGGAAGAATGGACACAGAGGGAGAGGGGAAGAAGGAAGAATGAAGGACAGACAGAGGAGGGGGTGAAGGAAGAATGGTGACACAGAGGGAGGGGGGTGAAGGAAGAATGGTGAGACAGAGGGAGGGGGGTGAAGGAAGAATGGGGACACAGAGGGAGGGGGTGAAGGAAGAATGGTGACAACAGGAGGGGGTGAAGGAAGAATGTGCACAGAGGAGGGGTGAAGGAAGAATGGTGAGAGAGAGGGGAGGGGTGAAGGAAGAATGCAGAGAGAGAGGAGGGGGTGAAGGAAGAATGAGAGAGAGAGGGGAGGGGTGAAGGAAGAATGGTGACACAGAGGGAGGGGGTGAAGGAAGAATGGTGACACAGAGGAGTAAGGGAAGAATATGTGAGAGAGGGAGGGGTGAAGGAAGAATGATGACAACAGAGGGAGGGGGTGAAGGAAGAATGGCGGACACAGAGGAGGGGGGTGAAGGAAGAATGGAAGAGAAAAAAAACAAAAAAAACAAAAAAAAAAAAAAAAAAATGACACAGAGGGAGGGGGTGAAGGGAAGAATGGCGACACAGAGGAGGGGGGTGAAGGAAGAATGGTGAACAGAGAGGGAGGGGGTGAAGGAAGAATGGCTGACACAGAGGAAGGGGGGTGGGGAAGATGGCGACAGAGGGTGAAGGAAGATGGTAAGGAGGGGGGAAGGAAGAATGGTGAGAGAAGGAGGGTAAGAAGAATGGTGCACAGAGGGAGGGGGGGAAGGAAGAATGGTGACACAGAGGAGGGGGTGAAGGAAGAATGGTGACACAGAGGGAGGGGTGAAGGAAAAATTGAAGAGAGGGAGGGGGTGAAGGGAAGAATGGTGACACAGAGGGAGGGGGGTGAAGGAAGACAGACACAGAGGAGGGGGTGAAGGAAGAATGGTGAGAGAGAGGGGGGGGAAGGAAGAATGGTGAGAGAGAGGGAGGGGGTGGAAGGAAGAATGGTGACACAGAGGGAGGGGTGAAGGAAGAATGGTGACACAGAGAGGGGGTGAAGGAAGAATGGTGACACAGAGAGGGGTGAAGGAAGAATGTGAGAGAGGGAGGGGGGTGAAGGAAGAATGGTGACACAGAGGGAGGGGGGTGAAGGAAGAATGGTGACACAGAGGAGGGGGTGTGAAGGAAGAATGGTGACACAGAGGGAGGGGTGAAGGAAGAATGGTGACACAGGAGAGGGGGGTGAAGGAAGAATGCAGACACAGAGGGGAGGGGGGGTGAAGGAAGAATGGTGACACAGAGGAGGGGGTGAAGGAAGAATGGTGAGAGAGAGGGAGGGGGTGGTTGATGTAGAGGAAGTGGTGATAGTGATGGTGTATTGATAGAAGAAGAAGAAGAAGAAGAAGAAGATAGATTTAGAGGAAGAGGTTAGCGTATGTACACTGTACCCAAAAATGCGCGCCATTATCCCTGACATTTGTAGGATCGAGGAAACAGATGAGCTATTCAGGTCTCTGTTCCCTGCTGATTATCCACTCAATTCCAACAGCTGATGGCCGCCATTAACAAACAATTCTCCAGTTGAGTTTACCAAGACATGATGAGTGGAGTCTGAAGGATCTCTGGAGGAGCTACTGAGCAGACTACATCTCGACCAGTGATCTTGAGTGTTCTTTTCGACCATTGATCCCTGAGCAGCCGACCAGTGATCTTGAGACCACATCTTCCCGACCAGTGATTCTTGAGTGTTTTTCTCGACAAGTGATCTGAGTGTTTCGACCAGATCCTGGAGGTTCTTTCCCGACAAGGATCCTTGAGCTGTTTCTCGATATGTCCTTGAGTGTTTCCTCGACCAGTGATCCTTGAGTGTTTCTGACCAGTGATCCTTGAGTGTTTCTTCCCGACGCGTATCCTGAGTGTTCTTCTCGACCAGTGATCCTGAGTGTTCTTCCTAGTCAAGTGATCCTGATGTTTTCTCCCCGACCAGTGATCCTTGAGTCGTTCTTCCTCGACCAGTGATCCTGAGCCGACCAGTGATCCTGAGTGTTTCATCTGCGATCCTGAGTTTCTTCTCACCATATCGATGACCAGTGATCTTGAGTGTTCTCGACCCAGTGATCCCTGGAGTTCTCTGACCATTGATCTTGAGTGTTTCTGACCAGTGACCCTGAGTCGACCAGTGATCCTGAGTTTCTACCAGATCTCTGAGGTTTTCCCACCAGATCCTGAGTGTTCTCGACCAGTGATCCTTGAGTGTTACTCTCTCCTCAAAGTGATCCTGAGAGTACCTCTTCCCCGACCAGTGACCCTGAGTGTTCAGTGATCCTTGACCTTCATCATTATCCTCATTAGTCAATAAAGTCTCAAGAAGAAGTTACATGATTGGCCAAAGGAAGCTCGCAAACCTCACCAACCAACCAATAAGACCACCTCATCTACAGTGGCCACCAGAATAACAAACAAATATAATCGAATTCTTTGTAGACTTCTAACAGTTACAGTTACAGTTACAGTTACAGTTGCTACAGTTACAGTTACACAGAGATTCTATTTACTTTTTGGTCACGCGGGAAACAAAAATACAACTCACATAAACAATAGATTTAATTATGTAGTTTCTCGTATATTGCTTTATGTTAAGAGTTGTTTCTGTTTAATTTATCACCTGCACGTGTTTGACATTTTTGTAAGGATGTCAGAAATGTAAATGTGTCAGCAGCGTTATATGTCAGCAGTGTTTGTATATCAGGAGGGTTAATATGTCAGCAGTAGCGTCAGTATGTCAACAGTAATGTCTGTATGTCAGCAGCTTCAGTACGTCAGCAGCTTCAATATGTCAACAGCATCAGTATGTCAACAGCATCAGTATATCAGCAGAGATAATGTCAGCGGTAGCGTCAGTATATCAGCAGTATCAGTATGTCAGCAGCGTCAGTAGGTGAGCAGCGTCAGTAGGTGAGCAGCATCAGTATGTCAGCAGTGTTAATATATCAACATCGTCAGTATAACAACAGCGTCAGTATATCAGCAGCTTCAATATGTCAGTACTCAGTATGCCAACAGCGTCAGTATGTCAGCAAGATCGGCATATCAGCAGGGCTAATGTCAGCGGTAGCGTCAGTATATCAGTGCGCGGTGGGTTAATGTCAGCGGTAGCGTCAGTATATCAGCAGGGTTAATGTCAGCGGTAGCGTCAGTATATCAGTAGTACTCACATGTGATCAGCACTGTCTCCGAAGCGTGTCAGGGGTCCTGGAGGCAGGGTCCTGTAGGGTGACAGGTGTCCTGGAGGGTGTCATTGGTGTCCTGGAGGGTGTCTGTGTCCTGAGGGTGTCAGGGGCCCCGGAGGGTGTCAGGTGTCCTGGAGGTGTTGCAGGTGTCCTGGAGGTGTCTGTGTCTCTGGGAGGTGTCAGGTGTCCTGAAGGGGTGTCCTGGAGGGTGTCAGGTGTCCCTGAGGGTGTAGGAGGTCCTGGAGAGGTGTCAGTCCTGGAGGGTGTCAGGGCCCTGGAGGTGTCAGGGGTCCTGGAAGGTGCCAGTCCTGGAGGTCAGGGTCCTGGAGGGTGTCAGGGGTCCTGGAGGGTGTCAGGGGTCTCTGGAGGTGTCAGGGGTCCTGGAGGGTGTCAGGTGCCCTGGAGGGTGTCAGGGGTCCTGGGAGGTGTCAGGGGTCCTGGAGGGTGTCAGGGGCCCCTGGAGGGTGTCGGGGGTCCTGGAAGGTGTCAGGGCCCTGGAGGGTGTCAGGGGGCCTCTGGAGGTGTCAGGGGTCCTGGGAGGTGTCAGGGGTCCTGGAGGGTGTCAGGGTCCTGGAGGGTGTCAGGGGTCCTGGAGGGTGTCAGGGGTCCTGGAGGGTGTCAGGGGTCCCTGGAGGGTGCCAGGGGTCCTGGAGGGTGTCAGGGTTCTGGGAGGTGTCAGGGGCCCCTGGAGGGTGTCAGGGGTCCTGGAGGTGTCAGGGGCCCTGGAGGTGTCAGGCCCTGGAGGGTGTCAGGGGTCCTGGAGGGTGTCAGGGGCCCTGGAGGGTGTCAGGGGCCCCTGGAGGGTGTCAGGGTCCTGGAGGCGTTGGGGGCCCTGGAGGGTGCCAGGGCCCTGGAGGTGTCAGGTCCTGAGGCTGGGGGCCCTGGAGGTGTCAGGCCCTGGAGGGTGTTGGGGCCCTGAGGGGTGTCAGGGGTCCTGGGAGGTGTCAGGGGCTCCTGGAGGGTGTCAGTCCCGGAGGGTGCCAGGGGTTCTGGAGGTGTCAGGGGTCCTGAGGGTGTCAGGGTCTGGAGGGTGTCAGGGTCCTGTCACATTGCTAGCTGAAGTCTGCAACAATCTGTTCCGCTGGTCAGTTGGAGACGATTGTTTAGCCAACATTCAGGGATCATTCCGTTCGTCACGTGCTTTCCGGTTCTGGCTGGTCCAACAACACAAGTCGACCATCACACTCGAAGGTAAAAACCTTACGTCTCATCAAATAATTTATTGTAAATACAAAACTTGCACGACGAATAGAGTCGAGGACAGACCCTAATGTTGCAAAAACATCTTGTCTCTCCTCCTCCTCCCATTCCCAAAACCCTTCACTAAATTTATTAGTCTTATTACACTTCACCTTTATCTGGTTTATGTATTCTGTTCATCACGGCTGTGTTATTCTTAACTCTTTCATTATTAAATTTGACTTACATGAACCCTTAAGACATGAATGGTGAATTTCTATCAAATCTAATTTTTAATTATACCCTTCAGTCCCTCCGCCCGGTAATCGACGAAGTAAGACGAGCCCAGGGATACAATTAATCCATAGGCTCTAGGATACTACCGGGGAAGAGGATACATTTATATATATATATATATATATATATATATATATATATATATATATATATATATATATATATATATATATATATATATATATATATATATGTGTGTGTGTGTGTGTGTGTGTGTGTGCTTAGCGGTAGGGAGCTGAAGTTATTCACAAAGCCACACGGTACGAGCAGTGATCTCGCCGCCCTGCTGTACGACAGTGAGACATGAGTCACGTACAGGGGGCACCTCCAGCACTTGAAAACCTCTTCCATCGTAGTCTACGGTCCATCCTCCGAGTTGCTGGGCAGACAAGAGAACAAATGCCAGTATTCTTGCTGACAATCAACCGTAGGGGAAACCATAGTACCTGCATGGACAACAGTAAGACTGTCAAAACAGCTACTTTACAGTCACCCAACGAATGGTAAACCTAAAACTGGCGGCAACTGAAAAGGCATAAGCTTACGTTTATGATAAACCTGAAAAGCAAACCGACCACCTGGGAGACGATCACTCCCACACCGTAACGCTGGAGAAGCACCACATGAGAAGGTGTCACAATTTTCGAGTTAGCCCGGACGCATACCCAGGCAGACAAGCGCCAGCGCTGGGAAGAGCACCACCGCCACCTCCGCACTAGTTGTAGCCTCCACATGCAACATCCGTGACGACCCTCAAGGTCCTGCATCGGTTCTCAAGTCACCCCAGACTTCACATACGAAATTGACATCCTGATATCTCACATCATTGTATCATAAGGATGATCGTCATACCGATTCTGATGACAGATAAGTAGCATTAGTAGTGTGTGTGTGTGTACTGTGTGTGTGTCTGCAAAAGTGTGTGTGTGTGTGTGTGTGTGTGTCAATCAAGCCCGGGACCATCCAGTTAGACATCTATCTCGATCCCCTGTAAGGATGGTAGCTCCAGTTCCAAGATGGAGGATTGTCTTAATGTCGCGTGTCCTTCCCCATCATTCAAGACCATCTCCCCAGAACCCGAGCCCACTCAGGCTATTAAAACCATCCCCGTGAACCGGAAGCCTACCAGAAAGTAAGCTGGAACCATCCTCGAACTGGAGCCCACTCCAGAAGCTGAATGGAAACCATCCTCGTGAACTGCCGAGCCCAACCAGAAGTTGGCTGGAACCATCCCCTGTGAACTGAACCCACTGAAGTTGGCTGAACCATCCTCAGGAACTGAGCCCACTAGTTGGCTGGAACCATCCGTGAACTGAGCCTCAACCAGAAGTTGGCTGGAACTATCCCCGTGAACTGGAACTCATCAGAAGAAGGAACCATTCTCGAGAACCCGAGTTTACCAGAAGTTAAGGAAACTATTCTCGTGGAACTGGGAGTTTACTTGTAAAGTGGAGCGGAACCATTCTCGTGAACTGAAAGCCAACCGAAGCGGTTGAATTCATTCTCGTGAATTGAGCCAACCAGAAGTTGGTTGGAACCATCTCGTGAACTGAGCCCACCAGAAGTTGGCGGGAACTACCGTGAACTGAAACCTCTGCTAATAGAAGTTAAGCGGAAACTATCTCAGAGAACCGGGAGCCTACCAGAAGTTGGTTGGACCATTCCCGGAGAATGAGTCATCACAGAAGTTGGTTGAAACCATCTCGTGAATCGAAGCCTACTGTGTTGAAGGAACCATCTCGTGAACCGAGCTCAACCAGAAGTTGGTTGAAACCACATTCTCGTGAACACCAGAAGTTGAAGGGAAACTCATCCTCAAAGAACCCTGGAGCCCACCAGAAGTTCGTTGAACCATCACTGTGAACCGGAGCCCACCAGAAGTTGGCTGAAACCATCCCTCGTGAACCGGGAGCCCACCAGAAGTTGCTGAACCATCTCCTCGTGAACCGGAGCCCACTGCAGTTGGCCGGAACCATCTCGAGAAACCCGGAGCTCTACCAGAAGTTGGCTGGAACTGTCTCCTCGTGATGGGAGCCTCCAAATGAAGTTGTTGGGAACCATCTCGTAACTGAGCCCACTCAGAAGCTGGAAACCATCCCTCGAGGAAACCTGGGATTCCACTGCAGAAGTTGGCCGGAACCATCCCTTGTGAACTGGAGCCTCCACTAGAAGTTCGCTGAACCATCTCGTGGTACTGGAAACCCACTCAGAGTTGGCTGGAACCACACGAGAAATCCCGAGCCTCACCACAGTTGGTTAGAACCATCTCTCAGGAACCCAGGGGAGCCTGCAATGACTGAAAGTACTGGAGCCAACGAGCAGCGGGTAGGGGAGAAGAGGCCGCCGTGTGTGGTTCCTGCCGCCCATGGGGGAGAAAACCTTACATCCTGTAACAGCAAAGCTATGGCGTGAGGAAGGCAAGTGCTACAGGCTCCAAGCTTCACGACCACGTAACCTTTGAGAGGTGCCGCCTTCCACTAACACAATCAGCACAGCACAGTATCGACGGATAAACATCAAACCACCCCGATTAGCTATTGCGACAGGGTATTTTTCTCGACGCAAAGATTACATCGGAGAAGTATTTGTCACAGTCGGGTCGCCAAAAAAAAAAAAAAAAAAAATGCCTGTCTTTGGAGAAAACATGAGCAAGCTGGTGAGCTGGAAAATTCTTGTTGTGTTTGACTTCAAGATTCTCATGCAGACGCACAAGACAAAGTTGAAGGGTTTTCAGACACCCTCTTCAGCAACAATGCAATCAGAAACCAGTTTGT
>NW_024722258.1:0-8613 GCF_018991925.1 Homarus americanus
TCCACTGGTCCAGTATAACAAAGTCCCCTGATCGAGTATAACAAAGTCCCTTGATCGATTATAACAAAGTCCCTTGGCCCAGTATAACAAAGTCCCCTGACCGAGTATAACAAAGGCCTCTGGTCGAGTATAACAAAATCCCCTGATCCTAGTATAACAAAGCCCCCTGGACAAGTATAACAAAGTCTCCTGATCCTATTATAACAAAGCCCTTGGACGAGTATAACAAAGTCCCCAGATCGAGCATAACAAAGTCTCTGATCGATTATAAAAAAGTCCCCTGACCGAGTATAACAAAGGCCTCTGGTCGAGCATAACAAAGTCCCCTGATCCTAGTATAACAATGCCCTTTGGACGAGTATAACAAAGTCTCCTGATCCTAGTATAACAAAGCCCCCTGGACGAGTATAACAAAGTCCCCAGATCGAGTATAACACATCCGCTGATCGAGTATAACAAAGTGTAATGGCACAGTATAACAAAGTCCCTAGATCGAGCATAACAAAGTCCCCTGATCGATTATACCAAAGTCCCCTGACCGAGTATATCAAAGGCCTCTGGTCGAGTATAATAAAGTCCCCTGGTCGAGAATAACAAAGTCCCCTGATACTAGTATAACAAAGTCCTAGGGTCGAGTATAAAAAAGTCCCCTGATTGAGTATAACAAAGTCCCCTGCTCGAGTACAACAAAGTCCCCTGATCGAGTATAACAAAGGTCCCTCATCGAGCATAACAAAGTCCATTGGTCAAGTATAAAAAAGTCCCCTGGTCGAGTATAACAAAGTCCCCTGATCGAATATAACAAAGTTCCCTGGTCGAGTATAGCAAAGTCCGATAATCAAGTTTAACAAAGTCCCTTCATCGAGTATAACAAAGTCCGGTGATTGAGTATAAAAAAGGCCCCTGGTCGAGTTTAACAAAGTCTCCTGATCGAGTGTAACAAAAGTCCACTGATCGAGTATAATAAAGTTCCCTAATCGAGTATAAAAAAGTCCCCTGGTCCAGTATAACAAAGTCCGCTGATCGAGTATAAAAAATTCCCCTGGCCCAAAATAACAAAGTCCCCATATCGAGCATAACAAAGTCCCTTGATCGATTATAACAAAGTCCCTTGGTCGAGTATAGCAAAGGGCACTGATCGAGTAAGTCAAAGTCCCCTGATCGAGTATAAAAAAGTCCCCTGATCAAGTATAACAAAGCCCCCTGGAAAGGTATAACAAAGTCCCCTGATCGAGTATAACAAAGTCTCCTGATCGAATATAACAAAGTCCCCTGGTCTAGTATAACAAAGTCCCCTAATCGAGTATAACACATCCCCTGATCGAGTATAACAAAGTCCCCTGATCGAGTATAACAAAGCCCCCTGGAAAGGTATAACAAAGTCCCCTGATCGAGTATAACAAAGTCTCCTTATCGAGTATAACAAAGTCCCCTGGTCCAGTATAACAAAGTCCCCAGATCGAGCATAACAAAGTCCCCTGATCGATTTTAACAAAGTCCCCTGAACGAGTATAACAAAGGCCTCTGGTCGAGTATAACAAAGTCTCTAGGTCGAGAATAACAATGTCCCCTGATACTAGTATAAAAATGTCCTCTGGTCGAGTATAAAAAAGTCCCCTGGTCGAGTATATCAATGTCCCCTGATCAAGTATAACAAAGTCCCCTAATCGAGAGCAGCAATAAAGTCCCCCGGTCCAGTATAACAAAGGCCAATTTTGATCGAGTATAACATATCCCCTGATCGAGTATAACAACGTCTACTGGCTCAGTATAACAAAGTCCCCAGATCGAGCATAACAAAGCCCCCTGATCGATTACAACAAAGTCCGCTGGTAGAGTATAACAAAGTTCACTGGTCGAGTATAACAAAGTCTCCTGGTCGAGTATAGCAAAGTCCCCTGATCGAGTATAACAAAGGCACCTCATCGAGTATAACAAAGTCCATTGGTCAAGTATAAAAAAGTCCCCTGGTCGAGTATAACAAAGAACCTAATTGAGCATAACAAAGTCCCCTTTGTCGAGTATAGCAAAGTCACCTGATCGAGTATAACAAAACCCCCTGCTCGAGTATAAGAAAGTCCCCTGATCGAGTATAACAAAGTCTCCTGATCGAGAATAACTAAGGCCCCTGATCGAGTCCAAAAACGCCCCTAATCGAGTATAACAAAGTCCCCTGATCGAGTATAACAAAGGCCTTTGATCGAGTATAACAAAGGCCCTTCATCGAGTATATCAAAGTCCACTGGTCCAGTATAACAAAGTCCCCTGATCGAGTATAACAAAGTCCCCTGATCGATTATAACAAAGTCCCTTGGCCCAGTATAACAAAGTCCCCTGACCGAGTATACCAAAGGCCTCTGGTCGAGTATAACAAAATCCCCTGATCCTAGTATAACAAAGCCCCCTGGACAAGTATAACAAAGTCTCCTGATCCTATTATAACAAAGCCCTTGGACGAGTATAACAAAGTCCCCAGATCGAGCATAACAAAGTCTCTGATCGATTATAACAAAGTCCCCTGACCGAGTATAACAAAGGCCTCTGGTCGAGCATAACAAAGTCCCCTGATCCTAGTATAACAATGCCCCTTGGACGAGTATAACAAAGTCTCCTGATCCTAGTATAACAAAGCCCCCTGGAAGAGTATAACAAAGTCCCCAGATCGAGTATAACACATCCGCTGATCGAGTATAACAAAGTGTAATGGCACAGTATAACAAAGTCCCTAGATCGAGCATAACAAAGTCCCCTGATCGATTATAACAAAGTCCCCTGACCGAGTATAACAAAGGCCTCTGGTCGAGTATAACAAAGTCCCCTGGTCGAGAATAACAAAGTCCCCTGATACTAGTATAACAAAGTCTAGGGTCGAGTATAAAAAAGTCCCCTGATTGAGTATAACAAAGTCCCCTGCTCGAGTATAACAAAGTCCCCTAATCGAGTATAACAAAGGTCCCTCATCGAGCATAACAAAGTCCATTGGTCAAGTATAAAAAAGTCCCCTGGTCGAGTATAACAAAGTCCCCTGATCGAGTATAACAAAGTTCCCTGGTCGAGTAGCAAAGTCCGATAATCAAGTTTAACAAAGTCCCTTGATCGAGTATAACAAAGTCCGGTGATTGAGTATAACAAAGGCCCCTGGTCGAGTATATCAAAGTCTCCTGATCGAGTGTAACAAAAGTCCACTGATCGAGTATAACAAAGTTCCCTAATCGAGTATAAAAAAGTCCCCTGGTCCAGTATAACAAAGTCCGCTGATCGAGTATAAAAAATTCCCCTGGCCCAAAACAACAAAGTCCCCATATCGAGCATAACAAAGTCCCCTGATCGATTATAACAAAGTCCCTTGGTCGAGTATAGCAAAGGGCACTGATCGAGTAAGTCAAAGTCCCCTGATCGAGTATAACAAAGTCCCCTGATCGAGTATAACAAAGCCCCCTGGAAAGGTATAACAAAGTCCCCTGATCGAGTATAACAATGTCTCCTGATCGAGTATAACAAAGTCCCCTGGTCTAGTATAACAAAGTCCCCTAATCGAGTATAACACATCCCCTGATCGAGTATAACAAAGTCCCCTGATCGAGTATAACAAAGCCCCCGGGAAAGGTATAACAAAGTCCCCTAATCGAGTATAACAAAGTCTCCTGATCGAGTATAACAAAGTCCCCTGGTCCAGTATAACAAAGTCCCCAGATCGAGCATAACAAAGTCCCCTGATCGATTTTAACAAAGTCCCCTGAACGAGTATAACAAAGGCCTCTGGTCGAGTATAACAAAGTCCGCTGGTCGAGAATAACAATGTCCCCTGATACTAGTATAAAAAAGTCCTCTGGTCGAGTATAAAATAGTCCCCTGGTCGAGTATATCAATGTCCCCTGATCAAGTATAACAAAGTCCCCTGATTTGAAACAACAAAGTCCCTGGTCAGTATAACAAGGCCACTGATCAGGTATAACATATCCCTGATCGAGGTATAACAACGTCTACTGGCTCAGTATAACAAAGTCCCCAGATCGAGAGCATAACAAAAGCCCTGATCGATTACAACCGAGAATCCGCTGGTGAAATTATAACAAGTTCCCTGGTCGAGTATAACAAAAGTCTCCTGGGCCGAGTATAGCAAAAGTCCCTGATCCCGAGTATAACAAAGGCCCTCATCGAAGTATATAAAGTCCATTTGGTCCAAGTATAAGAAAAGTCCCCTGGTCGAGTATAACAAAGGGCCCTGATCGAGTAAGACTAAGTCCCCTCATCGAGTATAACAAAGTCCCCTGATCCTAGTATAACAAAGCCCCCCTGGACGAGTATAACAGAGGCCCCTAATCGAGTATAACAAAGTCTCCTGATCGCATATAACAAAGTCCCCTGATCGAGTATAACAAAGGCCCCTGGATGAGTATAACAAAGTCCCCTGATCGAGTATAACAAAAGGCCCAGCTTTGATCCCGAGTATAACAAAGTCCCCTGATCGAGTATAACAAAGGACCCTGGTCGAGTATAACAAAGTCCCCTGATCGAGTATAACAAAAGTCCAATGATCGAGTATATCAAAGGCCCCTGGACGAGTATAACAAAGTCCCCTGATCGAGTATAATAAAAGTCCCTTGATCGAGTATAACAAAGTCCCCTGGTAGAGTATAGCAAAGTTTTCTTATCGAGTATAACAAAGGCCCCTGGTCGAGTATAACAAAGTCCTCTCATCGAGTATATCAAAATTTCCCTTATCGAGTATAACAAAGTCCCCTAATCAAGCATAGCAAAATCCCCTCATCGAGTATAACATATCCCCTGATCGAGAATAAAAAAGTCCTCTGGTCGAGTATAACAAAGTCCCCTCATCGAGTATAACAAAGTCCCCTGGTCGAGTATAACAAAGTCCTGATTATTGTATAACAAGAATCCCTGATTGGGCATAACAAAGTCCCCTGTTCGAGTAACAAGTCACTCTGGTTGAATATAACAAAGTCCCCTGATCGAGTATAACATATCCTGACCAGAACAACAAAATTCCCTGATAGATGTAATGAAGTCCCTGATTAATTTTAAAAAAGTCCCCTGGTTGAGTATAACAAAGTCCCTGATCGAGTATAACAAAGTCCCCTGGTCGAGTATAACAAAGCCCCCTTATCGAGTATAACAAAGGCCCCTAATCGAGTATAACAAAGTCCACTGGTCGAGTATAAAACAGTCCCCTGATCGCGATTAACAAAGTCCCCTGATCGAGTATAACAAAGTCCCCTTACCGAGTATAACAAAGTCCGGCGATCGAGTATAACAAAGGCCCCTGGTCGAGTATAACAAAGTCCCCTGATCGAGTATAACAGAAGTCCCTTGATCGAGTATAACAAAGTCCCTGGTCAAGCATAACAAAGTTTTCTAATCGAGTATAACAAAGGCCCCTGGTCGAGTATAAAAAAGTCCTCTGATCGAGTATAACAAAATTCCCCTGATCGAGTATAACAAAGTTACCTAATCAAGTATAACAAACTCCCCTCATCGAGTATAACAAAGTCCCCTGGTCGAGTATAACAAAGTCCCTGATCCAGGTAAAACAAAGCCCCTCATCCGAGTCTTGAAGGCCCCTCCAACGAGTATAACAAAGTCCCTGATTGGAGTATAACAAAGTCCCCTGATCGAGTATAACAAAGCCCCCTGGACGAGTATAACAAAGTCCCCTGATCGAGTATAACAAAGTCCCCTGGTCCAATATAACAAAGACCCTGATCGAGTATAAAATATCCCCTGATCGAGTATAACAAAGTCTCCTGGCCCAGTATAACAAGGTCCCCTGATCGAGTATAACAAAGCCCCCTGGACCAGTATAACAAAGTCCCCGGAGCGAGTATAACAAAGTCCCCTGATCGAGTATAACAAAGTCCCCTGGTCGAGAATAACAAAGTCCCCTGATCTAAGTATAACAAAGCTCCCTGGACGAGTATAACAAAGTCCCCTGATCGAGTATAACAAAGTCCCCTGATCGAGTATAACAAAGTCCCCTGGTCCAGTATAACAAAGTCCCCTGATCGAGTATAACATATCCCCTGATCGAGTATAACAACGTCTACTGGCTCAGTATAACAAAGTCCCCAGATCGAGCATAACAAAGCCCCCTGATCGATTACAACAAAGTCCGCTGGTAGAGTATAACAAAGTCCCCTGATCGGTATCAACAAAGTCCCTGATCGAGTATAACAAATTTCTAATCGAGTATAACAAAGGCCCTGGTCGAGTATAACAAAGGCCCCTCATCGAGTATAACAGGAATCCATTGGTCAAGTATAAATAAGTCCTAGTCAGTATAACAAGTCCTGATCCCAAAAGGTATAACAAAGTCCCCTGTTGATATAGCAAAGTCCATGATCCAGGTATAACAAAAGCCTCCTCATCAAGTTTAACAAAGTCCCTGATCGGTATGTAAAGCCCCCTGATCGAGTATAACAAAGTCCCCTGGTCGAGTATAGCAAAGTCCCCTGATCGAGTATAACAAAGCCTCCTCATTGAGTTTAACAAAGTCCCCTGATCTAGTATAACAAAGGCCCCTAATCAAGTAAAACAAAGGCGCCTCATCGAGTATAACAAAGTCCCCTGATTGAGTATAAAAAAGCCGCCTAATCGAGTATAACAAGTCCCCTGGTCGAGTATAACAAAGTCCCCTGTTCGAGTCTAACAAAGTCCCCTTATCGAGTATAACAAATTCCCCTTATCGAGTACAACAAAGTCCACTTATCGAGTATAACAAAGTCTGGTGATCGAGTATAACAAAGGCCCCTATTCGAGTATAACAAAGTCCCTGATCGAGTATAAAAAAGTCCCATGGTCCAGTATAACAAAGTCCGCTGATCGAGTAAAAAAAGTCCCCTGGCCCAGTATAACAAAGTCCCCATATCGAGCATAACAAAGTCCCCTGATCGATTATAACATAGTCCCCTGGTCGAGTATAACAAAGCCCCCTGGACGAGTATAACAAAGTCTCCTTATCGAATATAACAAAGTCCGGTGATTGAGTATAACAAAGGCCCCTTGTCGAGTATAACAAAGTCCCCTGATTGAGTGTAACAAAAGTCCCCTGATCGAGTATAACAAAGTCCCCTGATCTCGTATATAAAAGTCCCCTGGTCCAGTATAACAAAGTCCCCATATCGAGCATAACAAAGGCCCCTAATCGATTATAACAAAGTCCCCTGTTCGAGTATAGCAAAGGGCCCTGATCGAGTAAGACAAAGTCCCCTGATCGAGTATAACAAATTCCCCTGATCGAGTATAACAAAGCCCCCTGGACGAGTATAACAAAGTCCCCTGATCGAGTATAACAAAGTCCCTGATCGAGTATAACAATGTCCCCTGGACCAGTATAACAAAGTCCTCTGATCGAGTATAACAAAATTCCCCTGATCGAGTATAACAAAGTTACCTAATCAAGTATAACGAACTCCCCTAACCGAGTATAACAAAGGTCTCTGGTCGAGTATAACAAAGTCCCCTGATCGAGTATAACAAAGGCCTCTCATCGAGTATAACAAAAGCCCCTCATTGAGTATAGCAAAGTCCATTGGTCAAATATAGGAAAGTCCACTGATCGAGTATGACAAAGTCCAATGGTCGAGTATTACAAAGTTCCCTCATCGAGTATAACAAAGTCCCCTGATCGAGTATAAGAAAGCCCCCTGATCGAGTATAACAAAGTCCTCTAGTCGAGTATAAAAAAGTCCCCTGATCGAGTATAAGAAAGGCCCCTCATCGAGTATAACAAAGTCCATTGGTCAAGTATAAAATAGTCCCCTGGTTGAGTATAACAAAGTCCCCTGATCGTGTATAACAAAGTCCCCTGATCGATTATAACAAAGTCCCCTGGTCGAGTATAGCAAAGGGCCCTGATCGATTAAGACAAAGTCCCCTGATCGAGTATAACAAAGTCCCCTGATCCTAGTATAACAAGGCCCACTAGACGAGTATAACAAAGTCCCCTGAACCGAGTATAACAAAGTCCCCTGATCGAGTATAACATATCCCCTGATCGAGTATAACAAAGTCCCTGGTGGAGTATAACAAAGTCCCCTGGTCGAGTATAAAAAAGTTTTCTAATCGAGTATAACAAAGGCCCCTGGTCAAGTATAACAAAGGCCCCTCATCGAGTATAACAAAGTCCATTGGTCAAGTATAACAAAGGCCCCTGGTCAACTATAACAAAGGCCCCTCATCGAGTATAAGAAAGGCCCGTGATCGAGTATAACAAAGCCCACTGCTCGAGTATAAGAAAGTCCACTTGATCGAGTATAACAAAGTCCCCTGATTGAGTATAAGAAAGGCCCGCGATCGAGTCCAAAAAAGGCCCCTAATCGAGTATAAAAAAGTCCCCTCATCGAGTATAACAAAGTCCCCTGATTGAGTATAACAAAGCCGACTAATCAGGTAAAACAAAGTCCCCTGGTCGAGTATAACAAAGTCCCCTGTTCGAGTCTAACAAAGTCCCCTTATCGAGTATAACACATTCCCTTTATCGAGTATAACAAAGTTCCCTTATCGAGTATAACAAAGTCCGGTGATCGAGTATAACAAAGGCCCCTGGTCGAGTATAACAAAGTCCCCTGATCGAGTTTAACAAAAGTCCCCTGA
>NW_024722259.1:0-7923 GCF_018991925.1 Homarus americanus
CACGGGTGGTCCCCATTATAGGTTCATGACGCCATAAGCTCATTGAACAGGCTTTGTGTGAAATATAGCAGAGTCTAGGACTGCTTTTATTGTCCTGGTGGCCCAGAGGTAGCATTCCCCGGTCACAATTATAAGATCGTGGCTTCAAATCCTGGTGGGGTGAGGCGTTGATTATATGTAGAAGTCTGCGTGCGTTATTGGGCTAATGAAATATATATGGATCCTCGGGTTTTGAAGCCGCATTTGGGTAAACGTTGCTCTGATCACCTAAGCGGCACGGGTGATCCCCATTAGAGGTTCACTGTGCCATAAGCCCGTTGAACAGGCTTTGTGTGAAATATAGCAGAGTCTAGGACTGCTTCTATTGTCCTGGTGGCCCAGAGGTAGCGTTCCCTGGTCACAATTAGAAGATCATGGGTTCGAATCCTGGTGGGGTGAGGTGTTGATTATATGTAGAAGCCACGTGCTTTATTGGGGAATGAAATATATATGGATCCTCGTGTTTTGACGCCGCATTTGGTAAAACGTTGCTCTGATCACCTAAGCAGCTCGGGTGGTCCCCATTAGAGGTTCACGGCGCCATAAGGTCGTTGAACAGGCTTTGTGTGAAATATAGTAGAGTCTACGAATGCTTTTATTGTCCTGTTGGCCCAGAGGTAGCGTTCCCCGGTCACAATTATAAGTTCGTGGCTTCAAATCCTGGTGGGGTGAGGCGTTGATTATATGTAGAAGTCCGCGTGCTTTATTGGGCTAATGAAATATATATGGATCCTCGTGTTTCCAAGCCGGATTTGGTAAAACGTTGCTCTGAACACATAAGCGGCACGGGTGGTCCCCATTAGAGGTTCACTGCGCCATAAGCTCGTTGAAAAGGATTTGTGTGAAATATAGCAGAGTCTAGGACTGCTTTTAGAGTCCTGGTGGCCCAGAAGTAGCATACCCCGGTCACAATTATAAGATCGTGGGTTTGAATCCTAGTGGGGTGAGGCGTTGATTATATGTAGAAGTCTGTGTGCGTTATTGGGCTAATGAAATATATATGGATCCTCGGGTTTTGAAGCCGCATTTGGGTAAACGTTGCTCTGATCACCTAAGCGGCACGGGTGGTCCCCTATAGTGGTTCACGGCGCCATAAGCTCGTTGAACAAGCTTTGTGTGAAATATAGCAGAGTCTAGGACTGCTTTTTTTTCCTGGTGGCCCAGAGGTAGCGTTCCCCGGTCACAATTATAAGATCTTGGGTTTAAATCCTGGTGGGGTGAGGTGTTGATTATATGTAGAAGTCCGCGTGCTTTATTGGGCTAATGAAATATATATGGATCTCCTGTTTCGAAGCCGCATTTGGTTAAACGTTGCTCTGATCACCTAAGCGGCACGGGTGGTCCCCTATAGTGGTTCACAGCGTCATAAGCTCGTTGAACAGGCTTTGTGTGAAATATAGTAGAGTCTAGGACTGCTTTTATTGTCCTGGTTGCCCAGAGGTAGCGTCCCCCGGTCACAATTATAAGATCGTGGCTTCAAATCCTGGTGGGGTGAGGCGTCGATTATATGTAGAAGTCTGCGTGCTTTATTGGGCTAATGAAATATATATGGATCCTCGGGTTTCGAAGCCGCATTTGGTTAAACGTGCTCTGATCACCTAAGTGGCACGGGTGGTCCCCTATAGTGGTTCACAGCGCCATAAGCTCGTTGAACAGGCTTTGTGTGAAATATAGTAGAGTCTAGGACTGCTTTTATTGTCCTAGTGGCCCAGAGGTAGCGTTCCCCGGTCACAATTATAAGATCGTGGGTTCAAATCCTAGTGGGGTGAGGTGTTGATTATATGTAGAAGTCCGCGTGCTTTATTGGGTTAATGAAATATATATGGATCCTCGTGTTTCGAAGCCGGATTTGGTAAAACGTTGCTCCGATCACCTAAGTGGCACAGGTGGTCCCCATTAGAGGTTCATGGCGCCATAAGGTCGTTGAACAGGCTTTGTTCTGAAATATAGTCGAATCTAGGACTGCTTTTATTGTCCTGGTTGCCCAGAGGTAGCGTTCCCCGGTCACAATTATAAGATAGTGGGTTAAAATCCTGGTGGGGTGAGGTGTTGATTATATGTAGACGTCCGCGTGCTTTATTGTGCTAATGAAATATCTATGGATCCTCGTGTTTCCAAGCCGGATTTGGTAAAACGTTGCTCTTATCACCTAAGCGGCACAGGTGGTCCCCATTAGAGGTTCATCGCGCCATAAGGTCGTTGAACAGGCTTTGTGTGAAATATAGTAGAGTCTAGGACTGCTTTTATTGTCCTGGTTTCCCAGAGGTAGCGTTCCCCGGTCACAATTATAAGATCGTTGGTTCAAATCCTGGTGGGGTGAGGTGTTGATTATATGTAGAAGTCCGCGTGCTTTATTTGGCTAATGAAATATATATGGATCCTCGTGTTTCCAAGCCGGATTTGGTAAAACGTTGCTCTTATCACCTAAGCGGCACGGGTGGTCCCCTATAGTGGTTCACGGTGCCATAAGCTCATTGAACAGGCTTCGTGTGAAATATAACAGAGTCTAGGACTGCTTATAGTGTCCTCGTGGCCCATAGGTAGCATTCTTCGGTCACAATTATAAGATCGTGGGTTCGAATCCTGGTGGGGTGAGGTGTTGATTATATGTAGAAGTCCGCGTGCTTTATTGGGCTAATGAAATATATATGGATCCTCGTGTTTCGAATCCGGATTTGGTAAAACGTTGCTCTGATCACCTAAGTGGCACGGATGGTCCCCATTAGAGGTTCACAGCGTCATAAGCTCATTGAACAGGATTTGTGTGAAATATAGCAGAGTCTAGGATTGCTTTTATCGTCCTGGTGGCCCATAGGTAGCGTTCCTCGATCACAATTATAAGGTCGTGGGTTCGAATCCTGGTGGGGTGAGGTGTTGATTATATGTAGAAGTCCGCGTGCTTTATTGGGCTAATGAAATATATATGGATCCTCGTGTTTCGAAGCCGGATTTGGTAAAACGTTGCTCTGATCACCTAAGGGGCACGGGTGGTCCCCTATAAGCTCGTTGAACAGGCTTTGAGTTAAATATAACAGAGTCTAGGACTGCTTATAGTGTCCTGGTGGCCCATAGGTAGCGTTCCTCGGTCACAATTATAAGATCGTGGTTTCGAATCCTGGTGGAGTGAGGTGTTGATTATATGTAGAAGTCCGCGTGCATTATTGGGTTAATGTAATATATATGGATCCTCGTGTTTCGAAGCCGGATTTGGTAAAACGTTGCTCTGATCACCTAAGCGGCACGGATGGTCTCCATTAGAGGTTCACAGCGCCATAAGCTCGTTGAACAGGCTTTGTGTGAAATATAGCAGAGCCTACGAATGCTTTTATTGTCTTGTTGGCCCAGAGAGGTAGTTCTGTCACAATTATAAGATTGTGGCTTGAATCCTGGTGGGGCAGGTGTTGATTATATGTAGAAGCACGAAAGTGCTTATTGGGCTAATGAAATATATATGGATCCTCGTGGTTTAAGCCGGATTTGCAAACGTTGCTCGATCAATTAAGCGGCACGGATGGTCCTATTAGAGGTTCACGGCGCCATAAGCTCGCTGAACAGGCTTTGTGTGAAATATAGCAGAGTTTAGGACTGCTTTTATTGTCCTGGTGGCCCAGAGGTAGCGTTCCCCGGTCACAATTATAAGTTCTTGGGTTCAAATCCTGGTGGGGTGAGGTGTTGATTATATGTAGAAGTCCGCGTGCTTTATTGGGCTAATGAAATATATATGAATCCTCGTAGCCGGGAAGTCAAAGATTCGGGTAAAAAACGTTGCTCTGGATCACCTGTTGCGCACGGTGGTCCCCATTAGAGGTTCACGCCACATAAGTCAGTTAAACAGGCTTTGTAAAATATAGTAGAGCCCAGACTGGTTTTATTGTCCTGGTGGCCCAGGAGGTAGCGTTCTCGGTCACAATTATAAGATCTTGGGTTTAAATCCTGGTGGGGTGAGGTGTTGATTATATGTAGAAGGCCGCGTGCTTTATTGGGCTAATGAAATATATATGGATCCTCGTGTTTCGAAGCCGCATTCGGTAAAACGTTGCTCTGATCACCTAAGCGGCACGGGTGGTCCCCATTAGAGGTTCACGGCGCCATAAGCTCGTTAAACAGGCTTTGTGTGAAATATAGTAGAGTCTAGGACTGCTTTTTTTTCCTGGTGGCCCAGAGGAAGCGTTCCCCGGTCACAATTATAAGATCTTGGGTTTAAATCCTGGTGGGGTGAGGTGTTGATTATATGTAGAAGTCCGCGTGCTTTATTGGGCTAATGAAATATATATGGATTCTCCTGTTTCGAAGCCGCATTTGGTAAAACGTTGCTCTGATCACCTAAGTGGCATGAGTGGTCCCCATTAGAGGTTCACGACGCCATAAGCTCGTTGAAAAGGCTTTGTGTGAAATACAGCAGAGTTTAGGACTGCTTTTATTGTCCTGGTGGCCCAGAGGTAGCGTTCCCCGGTCACAATTATAAGATCGTGGGTTTAAATCCTGGTGGGGTGAGGCGTTGATTATATGTAGAAGTCTGCGTGTGTTATTGGGCTAATGAAATATATATGGATCCTCGGGTTTTGAAGCCGCATTTGGGTAAACGTTGCTCTGATCACCTAAGCGACACGGGTAGTCCCCTATAGTGGTTCACGGCGCCATAATCTCGTTGAACAGGCTTTGTGTGAAATATAGCAGAGTCTAGGACTGCTTTTATTGTCCTTGTGGCCCAGAGGTAGCGTTCCCCGGTCACAATTATAAGATCGTTGGTTGAAATCCTGGTGGGGTGAGAGGTGTTGATTATATGTAGAAGTTCACAGGCTTTATTGGGCACAATGAAATACAGGATCCTCCTGTTTCGAAGCCGTATTTGGCAAAAACGTTGCTCTGATCACCTAAGCAACACGTGGTGGTCCCCTATTAGAGGACCACGGCGCCATAAGGTCGTTGAACAGGCTTTTGTGTGAACAGGAAGCTCTAGGACTGCTTTTATTGTTCCTGGTGGCCCAGAAGTAGCGTCCCCCGGTCACAATTATAAGATCGTGGGTTCAAATCCTGGTGGGGTGAGGTGTTGATTATATGAAGAAGTCCGCGTGCTTTATTGGGCTAATGAAATATATATGGATCCTCGTGTTTCAAAACCGCATTTGGTAAAGCGCTGCTCTGATCACCTAAGCGGCACGGGTGGTCCCCTATAGTGGTTCACAGCGCCATAAGCTCGTTTAACAGGCTTTGTGTGAAATATAGTAGAGTCTAGGACTGCTTTTATTGTCCTGGTGGCCCAGAGGTAGCATACCCCGGTCACAATTATAAGATTGTGGGTTTGAATCCTGGTGGGGTGAGGTGTTTGTTATATATAGAAGTCCGACTGCTTTATTGGGCTAATGAAATATATATGGATCCTCGTGTTTCCAAGCCGGATTTGGTAAAACGTTGCTCTGATCACATAAGCGGCACGGGTGGTCCCCATTAGAGGTTCACTGTGCCATAAGCTCGTTGAACAGGATTTGTGTGAAATATAGCAGAGTCTAGGACTGCTTTTAGTGTCCTGGTGGCCCAGAGGTAGCATACCCCGGTCACAATTATAAGATCGTGGGTTTGAATCCTAGTGGGGTGAGGTGTTGATTATATGTAGAAGTCCGCGTGCTTTATTGGGCTAATGAAATATATATGGACCCTCGTGTTTTGAAACCGCATTTGGTAAAACGTTGCTCTGATCACCTAAGCGGCACGGGTGATCCCCATTAGAGGTTCTCGGCGCCATAAGCTCGTTGAACAGGCTTTGTGTGAAATATAGCAGAGTCTAGGACTGCTTTTTTTTCCTGGTGGCCCAGAGGTAGCGTTCCCCGGTCACAATTATAACATCTTGGGTTTAAATCCTGGTGGGGTGAGGTGTTGATTATATGTAGAAGTCCGCGTGCTTTATTGGGCTAATGAAATACATATGGATTCTCCTGTTTCGAAGCTGCATTTGGTTAAACGTTGCTCTGATCACCTAAGCGGCACGGGTGGTCCCCTATAGTGGTTCACAGCGTCATAAGCTCGTTGAACAGGCTTTGTGTGAAATATAGTAGAGTCTAGGAATGCTTTTATTGTCCTTTTTGCCCAGAGGTAGCGTCCCCCAGTCACAATTATAAGATCGTGGCTTCAAATCCTGGTGGGGTGAGGCGTCGATTATATGTAGAAGTCTGCGTGCTTTATTGGGCTAATGAAATATATTTGGATCCTCGGGTTTCGAAGCCGCATTTGGTTAAACGTGCTCTGATCACCTAAGCGGCACGGGTGGTCCCCTATAGTGGTTCACAGCGCCATAAGCTCGTTGAACAGGCATTGTGTAAAATATAGTAGAGTCTAGGACTGCTTTTATTGTCCTAGTGGCCCAGAGGTAGCATTCCCCGGTCACAATTATAAGATCGTGGGTTCAAATCCTGGTGGGGTGAGGTGTTGATTATATGTAGAAGTCTGCGTGCTTTATTGGGCTAATAAAATATATATGGATCCTCGTGTTTCGAAGCCGTATTTGGTAAAACGTCGCTCTGAACACCTAAGCTGCACGGGTGGTCCTCATTAGAGGTTGAAAGCGCCATAAGCTCGTTGAACAGGCTTTGTGTGAAATATAGCTGAGTCTAGGAATGCTTTTAGTGTCCTGGTGGCCCAGAAGGTATTCTGATTTTAATTCATAGTCTTGAGGTTCAGTCTAATTTGAGAGTGTTGATTATACTCAACAGAAGTCATTGAGAATAAATAGAAATATGTATGGATTCTCCCTGTTTCGAAGCGCATTTGGTAAACGTTGCTCTGATCACCTAAGTGGCACGGGTGGTCCCCATTAGAGGTTCACGACGCCATAAGCTCGTTGAACAGGCTTTGTGTGAAATATAGCAGAGTCTAGGACTGCTTTTGTTGTCCTGGTGACCCAGAGGTAGCATTCCCCGGTCATAATTATAAGATCGTGGCTTCAAATCCTGGTGGGGTGAGGCATTGATTATATGTAGAAGTCTGCGTGCGTTATTGGGCTAATGAAATATATATGGATCCTCGGGTTTTGAAGCCGCATTTGGGTAAACGTTGCTCTGATCACCTAAGCGGCACGGGTGGTCCCCATTTGAGGTTCACTGTGCCATAAGCCCGTTGAACAGGCTTTGTGTGAAATATAGCAGAGTCTAGGACTGCTTCTATTGTCCTGGTGGCCCAGAGGTAGCGTTCCCCGGTCACAATTAGAAGATCATGGGTTCGAATCCTGGTGGGGTGAGGTGTTGATTATATGTAGAAACCACGTGCTTTATTGGGGAATGAAATATATATGGATCCTCGTGTTTTGAAGCCGCATTTGGTAAAACGTTGCTCTGATCACTTAAGCAGCACGGGTGGTCCCCATTAGAGGTTCACGGCGGCATAAGGTCGTTGAACAGGCTTTGTGTGAAATATAGTAGAGTCTACGAATGCTTTTATTGTCCTGTTGGCCCAGAGGTAGCGTTCCCCGGTCACAATTATAAGATCGTGGGTTCGAATCCTGGTGGGGTGAGGCGTTGATTATATGTAGAAGTCCGCGTGCTTTATTGGGCTAATAAGAATATATATGGATCCTCATGTTTCCAAGCCGGATTTGGTAAAACGTTGCTCTGATCACATAAGCGGCACGGGTGGTCCCCATTAGAGGTTCACTGCGCCATAAGCTCGTTGAAAAGGATTTGTGTGAAATATAGCAGAGTCTAGGACTGCTTTTAGTGTCCTGGTGGCCCAGAGGTAGCATACCCCGGTCACAATTATAAGATCGTGGGTTTGAATCCTAGTGGGGTGAGGCGTTGATTATATGTAGAAGTCTGTGTGCGTTATTGGGCTTATGAAATATATATGGATCCTCGGGTTTTGAAGCCGCATTTGGGTAAACGTTGCTCTGATCAC
>NW_024722260.1:0-12981 GCF_018991925.1 Homarus americanus
CATGTAGTACTAGTGTTGTAGTGAATATGTAGTACTAGTGTGGTAGTGAATATGTAGTACTAGGGTTGTAGTGAACAAGTAGTACTAGTGTTGTAGTGAACATGTAGTACTAGTGCTGTAGTGAACAAGTAATACTAGTGTTGTAGTAAACATGTAGTACTAGTGTTGTAGTCAACAAGTAGTACTAGTGTTGTAGTGAACATGTAGTACTAGTGTTGTCGTGAACATGTAGTACTAGTGTTGTAGTGAACAAGTAGTACTAGTGTTGTAGTAAACATGTAGTACTAGTGTTGTAGTGAACATGTAGTACTAGTGTTGTAGTGAACATGTAGTACTAGTGTTGTAGGACCATGTAGTACTAGTGTTGTAGTGAACTTGTAGTACTAGTGTTGTAGTGAACATGTAGCACTAGTGTTGTAGTGAACATGTAGTACTAGTGTTGTAGTGAACATGTAGTACTAGTGTTGTAGGGAACTTGTAGTACTACTCTTGTAATGAATATGTAGTACTAGTGTTGTAGGAACAAGGTAGTACTAGTGTTGTAGTGAACATGTAGTACTAGTGTTGTAGTGAACATGTGCTACTAGCGTTGTAGTGAACATGTAGTACTAATGTTGTAGTGAACATGTAGTACTAGTGTTGTAGTGAACATGTAGTACTAGTGTTGTAGTGAACATGTAGTACTAGTGTTGTAGTGAACATGTAGTACTAGTGTTGTAGTGAACATGTAGTACTAGTGTTGTAGTGAACATGTAGTACTAGTGTTGTAGTGAACATGTAGTACTAGTGTTGTTGGAAACATTTCATCTCTAAATTCCGTCTTCCATTTATAATAATAATAATAATAATAATAATAATAATAATAATAATAATAATAATAATAATAATAATAGTTACCCCTAAAAAAATATAAACAATAATTTGATAAAATTTTTGCTAACTTGCTTAGAAAAACAGATTACTATTATTACGTTGCCTTGAAGGTGAGTTTAGAAATAACACATGGAATATACCTCAATATACATATACCCATCCTACTCATAATTACAATAACGCTACAGATTCTGAGACAACGTCCTTATTCTCACCAGCCATATTGCTGCCATTTTCCTCATTTTACCATTTAACCATATTTAACTTACACGACGCTAGTGCATCGTCTCTTATCAATACCATCATATCATTTAATTTATCAGATATAATATTGTATTCTAGCATACAACAAGCTCTTATAAATAACGTTTATCCCCATACAACGGCACACATTGTCATGCTTCAAGTATTGCCAACAGTTAACAAGCAGTGTTTTATGTCCACATAATACAACGTGTTATTGGAGTTTCCCAATTTAAACAAACTCCAGAAATTATAAAGTTTCTGCATTCACATAATGAAGATTGTTTACTAAACACTGTGCACCTGTATCCTAAACTGTGCCCAGCGCTGACACCCACCCGACCCCCTTTCTCCCGACGTCACCTCACCTCACCGTCCAGTAGACAACAGATGGATAGTAATATATTCTGAAGCTAAACTACAAAAAAAGGTAACTGCTTAACTCTCCCCATCCCTCCAGCCTCCTCTACACGCTGACCTTCTTCAAACCCCCGCATTTCCCGGCCACCCACACACTCACACACACAGGCTCCAGTCCTCCGCCGGCCTCCCTCTCTCCCAAGTTCATGAATGCTGCGGATTGAAGAGTCGATACTCCTGGGGTTCACACCACACAGAAAGGGTACACTGACAACGCTGATTGCACCCATTGGAAGCGGAAAAGGCTGTACATGTATGTGTATGTACAGTCACCCAAAAAAGTCCTATCGCGAACCACGATTCAGACTCGTGAACCCGAAGCAGTAGACACTGATGCATTATTCTGTCCATAAATAATTCGGATTCAAGAGTCTGATTCTCGGGGTTCATGGTTCGCGGCAGGACTTTTTTTTTGGGTGACTGTACCTGAATGTGTCCATATTGGAGAGTTTAGTCTGTTATATCGAGGTTCGTTAGATGCGAAACCTTTATATAACAGACTACCCGGTTGACTGATGTCCGTTAATTGAAGGTTTTTCTATATCATGAATAGTAAAAAATATTGAAATGGATTGTAAATAAAAAATATTCAATAAAGATTGTAATAACTACCCCCAACTTTTCTCCGACCCCATATCACGTTGTCTTCTTACGCCTAATGAGCTTCATCCACTTAAAACATGATTTTACTTTGTGTATTTTAAATAACTTATCGAGTATTTTATGAAGTTCTCGGGCATTTAGAAGCATGGCACTGCTATTTATTGCCTGCGTCAATGCCTCATCAAGTTTAGGTGGGACCTTTTTCATTGTTCTCGTCCCTTCTTTTATGAGGGTGCATAGTTCATGCTGGTTTTACTTTAACCTCTCGTATGACCACTACTTGTCGTCTACACAAACGTTTTGCTCTGAAGTACCCAGTACAGTTTGCTTATCGGGGATGTATGCATATAATTACGTGTCATCTTGAGCTATAAAAAGATGGTTTTGCCAACCATTATTGAGTGTTATGCTCAAGTCATGGGCGGACGAAACAAATGCTGCCACAAGCCGAAACAACTTTAAACGCTCTTTATCGGTTAGGTCTTTTTCTATGAACTATTAAAAGGTGACTGGGGGCTCAACCTCTGGGTCAAACTCTTCTATTTTTATGTTTTTCATCCGAGTCCCAATAAAAGTTATACGGTCATCCCTGGACAAAATGTATTCAGATAGCTCATCTTCAGGCAGAATGTATTCAGATAGCTCATCTTCAGGCAGAATGTCTTCAGGAAGAATGTCTTCAGGCAGAATGTCTTCAGGCAGAATGTCTTCAGGCAGAATGTCTTCAGGCAGAATGTCTTCAGGCGCACTACCTGAAGGCACGACCTTGGATGAGCCATTTCGAGATTTTATTAATTTATACAATTTTCGAATTCCGAAGAGAGTGAGAAGCAAAGCGTCAACTATAAACATTATCAGCAGAAGGAACTCGATGGGGAAGGACTCCATCATGGCTTATTTAATCAAATCACGCAGTTGCTACACCTCCCCTATGAGACATTTATATTTCATATATCGGCCTACGACTGGTATTTGTCTCAAGGGGGAGTCACAGGCTGCCGGACGGGGCTCGGGCACAGGTGGGTCCCTCATGAAGCTCAACAAGAAGTTCAGGCTCGTGTGTAACGTCCTATCGGTACGAGACTGTATCCGTTTTAAATCTAATTTTAATTGTTCTTTTTCACTTTATAGTCGATATTCCATGCAAAACAGAAACACCCAAAACCCAAACAAGAGAACACACATAACCAAAGTTAATTTGTACGTACTAACCATAGTTACAGTACCTCAGTATTTTAAGATTAAGGATTTATAAATTACGTTAAAGCAACGTCAGCATATGCTTATTAGATTTAGGTTGGAACAGTTACCTTCGACAACATACAGTACATGGTACACGGGCAGTAGTAGAGTACTATTGATGGAGTGAATGTAGTACTAGTGTTGTAGTGAATATTTAATACTAATGTTGGAGTGAATATGTAGTACTAGTGTTGTAGAGAACATGTAGTACTAGTGTGGTAGTGAATATGTAGTACTAGTGTTGTAGAGAACATGTAGTACTAGTGTGGTAGTGAATATGTAGTACTAGTGTTGTAGTGAATATGTAATACTAATGTTGGAGTGAATATGTAGTACTAGTGTTGTATTGAACATGTAGTACTAGTGTGGTAGTGAGTATGTAGTACTAGTGTTGTAGAGAACATGTAGTACTAGTGTGGTAGAGAACATTTAGTACTAGTGTGGTAGTGAATATGTAGTACTAGTGTTGTAGTGAATATGTAGTACTGGTGTTGTAGTGAACAAGTAGTACTAGTGTTGTAGTGAACATGTAGTACTAGTGTGGTAGTGAATATGTAGTACTGGTGTTGTAGTGAACAAGTAGTACTAGTGTTGTAGTGAACATGTAGTACTAGTGTGGTAGTGAATATGTAGTACTGGTGTTGTAGTGAACATGTAGTACTAGTGTTGTAGTGAACATGTAGTACTAGTGTGGTAGTGAATATGTAGTACTAGTGTTGTATTGAACATGTAGTACTAGTGTGGTAGTGAGTATGTAGTACTGGTGTTGTAGTGAACAAGTAGTACTAGTGTTGTAATGAACATGTAGTACAAGTGCTGTAGTGAATATGTAGTACTAGTGTTGTATTGAACATGTAGTACTAGTGTTGTAGTGAACAAGTAGTACTAGTGTTGTAGTGAACATGTAGTACTAGTGTTGTAGTGAATATGTAGTACTAGTGTTGTAGTGAACATGTAGTACTAGTGTTGTAGTGAACATGTAGTACTAGTGTTGTAGTGAGTAACTGTAGTACATGTTGCTAGAACATGTAGTACTAGTGTTGTAGTGAACAAGTAGTAGTGAACTAGTGTTGTAGTGAACATGTAGTACTAGTGTTGTAGTGAACAAGTAGTACTAGTGTTGTAGTGAACATGTAGGTGTTGTAGTGAACTAGTGTGTGTAGTGAACATGTAGTAGTGTTGTAGTGAACAAGTAGTACTAGTGTTGTAGTGAACATGTAGTACTAGTGTGGTAGTGAATATGTAGTACTAGTGTTGTAGTGAATATGTAGTACTAGTGCTGTAGTGAACAAGTAGTACTAGTGTTGTAGTAAACATGTAGTACTAGTGTTGTAGTGAACATGTAGTACTAGTGTTGTAGTGAACATGCAGTACTAGTGTTGTAGTGAATATGTAGTACTAGTGTGGTAGTGAATATGTAGTACTAGGGTTGTAGTGAACAAGTAGTACTAGTGTTGTAGTGAACATGTAGTACTAGTGCTGTAGTGAACAAGTAATACTAGTGTTGTAGTAAACATGTAGTACTAGTGTTGTAGTCAACAAGTAGTACTAGTGTTGTAGTGAACATGTAGTACTAGTGTTGTCGTGAACATGTAATTGCTAGTGTTTATGATGAACAAAGTAGTACTAATTGCTTGTAGTGGACATGTAGTAATAGTGTTGTAGGGAACATGTAGTACTAGTGTTGTAGTGAACATGTACTACTAGTGTTGTAGTGAACATGTAGTACTAGTGTTGTAGTAAACCTGTAGTACTAGTGGTGTAGTGATCATGTAGTACTAGTGTTGTAGTAAACCTGTAGTACTAGTGTTGTAGTTAACATGTGGTACTGGTAGTGTTGTAGTGGACATGTAGTACTAGTGTTGTAGTGAACATGTAGTACTGGTAGTGCTGTAGTGAGCATGTAGTACTAGTGTTGTGGTGAACATGTAGTACTAGTGTTGTGGTGAACATGTAGTACTAGTGTTGTAGTGAACATGTACTACTAGTGTTGTAGTGAACATGTAGTACTGGTAGCGCTGTAGTGAACATGTAGTACTAGTGTTGTGATGAACATGTAGTACTAGTGTTATGAACATGTATTACTAGTGTTGTAGTGGTATGTAAGAGTACTAGTGTTGTAGTGAACATGTAGTACTAGTGTTGTTGGAAACATTTCATCTCTAAATTCCGTCTTCCATTTATAATAATAATAATAATAATAATAATAATAATAATAATAATAATAATAATAATAATAATAATAGTTACCCCTAAAAAAATATAAACAATAATTTGATAAAATTTTTGCTAACTTGCTTAGAAAAACAGATTACTATTATTACGTTGCCTTGAAGGTGAGTTTAGAAATAACACATGGAATATACCTCAATATACATATACCCATCCTACTCATAATTACAATAACGCCACAGATTCTGAGACAACGTCCTTATTCTCACCAGCCATATTGCTGCCATTTTCCTCATTTTACCATTTAACCATATTTAACTTACACGACGCTAGTGCATCGTCTCTTATCAATACCATCATATCATTTAATTTATCAGATATAATATTGTATTCTAGCATACAACAAGCTCTTATAAATAACGTTTATCCCCATACAACGGCACACATTGTCATGCTTCAAGTATTGCCAACAGTTAACAAGCAGTGTTTTATGTCCACATAATACAACGTGTTATTGGAGTTTCCCAATTTAAACAAACTTCAGAAATTATAAAGTTTCTGCATTCACATAATGAAGATTGTTTACTAAACACTGTGCACCTGTATCCTAAACTGTGCCCAGCGCTGACACCCACCCGACCCCCTTTCTCCCGACGTCACCTCACCTCACCGTCCAGTAGACAACAGATGGATAGTAATATCTCAGCTACCCTGCGAGATTGGAGCGCCTGAACTTGCCTAGCTTATACTACAGACGGGCAAGGGGGGACCTAGTTGAGGTTTATAAGCATCTCAGGGGGCACTACTCAGTTGAGTGTCCTTACTTGGAGCTGGCGGACGCTCGCCCCACAAGGGGTCATAGCTCAAGATTGAAGAAGCCGCAAGTCCGGAAAACCGTGAGGGCAAACTTTTTCGGAGTGAGGGTTGTAAACTCTTGGAACAATCTACCAGAAAGTGTTGTGACGGCACCGAGTGTGAGCTCTTTCAAGAGAAGACTTGACCAACACTGGAGCGGGTTCAGGTACATTCAGGAGCCGGTGCATGCCCAGTATTTGCCAACAGTGCGTGACAGAGACGTGACCGATCGCCCGGGCGGCTAGCGAGCCGACCTTTTGGTGAAGAATATAAAGGAAAAGAGTCGTGACCGATCGCCCAAGCGGCTAACAAGCCGATCAGTGGCGAAGAGGATAAAAAGTAAAAAGTAATATTCTGAAGCTAAACTACAAAAAAAGGTAACTGCTTAACTCTCCCCATCCCTCCAGCCTCCCCTACACGCTGACCTTCTTCAAACCCCCGCATTTCCCGGCCACCCACACACTCACACACACAGGCTCCAGTCCTCCGCCGGCCTCCCTCTCTCCCAAGTTCATGAATGCTGCGGATTGAAGAGTCGATACTCCTGGGGTTCACACCACACAGAAAGGGTACACTGACAACGCTGATTGCACCCGTTGGAAGCGGAAAAGGCTGTACATGTATGTGTATGTACAGTCACCCAAAAAAGTCCTATCGCGAACCATGATTCAGACTCGTGAACCCGAAGCAGTAGACACTGATGCATTATTCTGTCCATAAATAATTCGGATTCAAGAGTCTGATTCTCGGGGTTCATGGTTCGCGGCAGGACTTTTTTTTTGGGTGACTGTACCTGAATGTGTCCATATTGGAGAGTTTAGTCTGTTATATCGAGGTTCGTTAGATGCGAAACCTTTATATAACAGACTACCCGGTTGACTGATGTCCGTTAATTGAAGGTTTTTCTATATCATGAATAGTAAAAAATATTGAAATGGATTGTAAATAAAAAATATTCAATAAAGATTGTAATAACTACCCCCAACTTTTCTCCGACCCCATATCACGTTGTCTTCTTACGCCTAATGAGCTTCATCCACTTAAAACATGATTTTACTTTGTGTATTTTAAATAACTTATCGAGTATTTTATGAAGTTCTCGGGCATTTAGAAGCATGGCACTGCTATTTATTGCCTGCGTCAATGCCTCATCAAGTTTAGGTGGGACCTTTTTCATTGTTCTCGTCCCTTCTTTTATGAGGGTGCATAGTTCATGCTGGTTTTACTTTAACCTCTCGTATGACCACTACTTGTCGTCTACACAAACGTTTTGCTCTGAAGTACCCAGTACAGTTTGCTTATCGGGGATGTATGCATATAATTACGTGTCATCTTGAGCTATAAAAAGATGGTTTTGCCAACCATTATTGAGTGTTATGCTCAAGTCATGGGCGGACGAAACAAATGCTGCCACAAGCCGAAACAACTTTAAACGCTCTTTATCGGTTAGGTCTTTTTCTATGAACTATTAAAAGGTGACTGGGGGCTCAACCTCTGGGTCAAACTCTTCTATTTTTATGTTTTTCATCCGAGTCCCAATAAAAGTTATACGGTCATCCCTGGACAAAATGTATTCAGATAGCTCATCTTCAGGCAGAATGTATTCAGATAGCTCATCTTCAGGCAGAATGTCTTCAGGAAGAATGTCTTCAGGCAGAATGTCTTCAGGCAGAATGTCTTCAGGCAGAATGTCTTCAGGCAGAATGTCTTCAGGCGCACTACCTGAAGGCACGACCTTGGATGAGCCATTTCGAGATTTTATTAATTTATACAATTTTCGAATTCCGAAGAGAGTGAGAAGCAAAGCGTCAACTATAAACATTATCAGCAGAAGGAACTCGATGGGGAAGGACTCCATCATGGCTTATTTAATCAAATCACGCAGTTGCTACACCTCCCCTATGAGACATTTATATTTCATATATCGGCCTACGACTGGTATTTGTCTCAAGGGGGAGTCACAGGCTGCCGGACGGGGCTCGGGCACAGGTGGGTCCCTCATGAAGCTCAACAAGAAGTTCAGGCTCGTGTGTAACGTCCTATCGGTACGAGACTGTATCCGTTTTAAATCTAATTTTAATTGTTCTTTTTCACTTTATAGTCGATATTCCATGCAAAACAGAAACACCCAAAACCCAAACAAGAGAACACACATAACCAAAGTTAATTTGTACGTACTAACCATAGTTACAGTACCTCAGTATTTTAAGATTAAGGATTTATAAATTACGTTAAAGCAACGTCAGCATATGCTTATTAGATTTAGGTTGGAACAGTTACCTTCGACAACATACAGTACATGGTACACGGGCAGTAGTAGAGTACTATTGATGGAGTGAATGTAGTACTAGTGTTGTAGTGAATATTTAATACTAATGTTGGAGTGAATATGTAGTACTAGTGTTGTAGAGAACATGTAGTACTAGTGTGGTAGTGAATATGTAGTACTAGTGTTGTAGAGAACATGTAGTACTAGTGTGGTAGTGAATATGTAGTACTAGTGTTGTAGTGAATATGTAATACTAATGTTGGAGTGAATATGTAGTACTAGTGTTGTATTGAACATGTAGTACTAGTGTGGTAGTGAGTATGTAGTACTAGTGTTGTAGAGAACATGTAGTACTAGTGTGGTAGAGAACATTTAGTACTAGTGTGGTAGTGAATATGTAGTACTAGTGTTGTAGTGAATATGTAGTACTGGTGTTGTAGTGAACAAGTAGTACTAGTGTTGTAGTGAACATGTAGTACTAGTGTGGTAGTGAATATGTAGTACTGGTGTTGTAGTGAACAAGTAGTACTAGTGTTGTAGTGAACATGTAGTACTAGTGTGGTAGTGAATATGTAGTACTGGTGTTGTAGTGAACATGTAGTACTAGTGTTGTAGTGAACATGTAGTACTAGTGTGGTAGTGAATATGTAGTACTAGTGTTGTATTGAACATGTAGTACTAGTGTGGTAGTGAGTATGTAGTACTGGTGTTGTAGTGAACAAGTAGTACTAGTGTTGTAATGAACATGTAGTACAAGTGCTGTAGTGAATATGTAGTACTAGTGTTGTATTGAACATGTAGTACTAGTGTTGTAGTGAACAAGTAGTACTAGTGTTGTAGTGAACATGTAGTACTAGTGTTGTAGTGAATATGTAGTACTAGTGTTGTAGTGAACATGTAGTACTAGTGTTGTAGTGAACATGTAGTACTAGTGTTGTAGTGAACAAGTAGTACTAGTGTTGTAGTGAACATGTAGTACTAGTGTTGTAGTGAATATGTAGTACTAGTGTTGTAGTGAACATGTAGTACTAGTGTTGAAACATGTAGTACTAGTGTTGTAGTGAACAAGTAGTACTAGTGTTGTAGTGAACATGTAGTACTAGTGTTGTAGTGAACAAGTAGTACTAGTGTTGTAGTGAACATGTAGTACTAGTGTTGTAGTGAACAAGTAGTACTAGTGTTGTAGTGAACATGTAGGACTAGTGTTGTAGTGAACAAGTAGTACTAGTGTTGTAGTGAACATGTAGTACTAGTGTGGTAGTGAATATGTAGTACTAGTGTTGTAGTGAGTATGTAGTACTAGTGCTGTAGTGAACAAGTAGTACTAGTGTTGTAGTAAACATGTAGTACTAGTGTTGTAGTGAACATGTAGTACTAGTGTTGTAGTGAACATGCAGTACTAGTGTTGTAGTGAATATGTAGTACTAGTGTGGTAGTGAATATGTAGTACTAGGGTTGTAGTGAACAAGTAGTACTAGTGTTGTAGTGAACATGTAGTACTAGTGCTGTAGTGAACAAGTAATACTAGTGTTGTAGTAAACATGTAGTACTAGTGTTGTAGTCAACAAGTAGTACTAGTGTTGTAGTGAACATGTAGTACTAGTGTTGTCGTGAACATGTAGTACTAGTGTTGTAGTGAACAAGTAGTACTAGTGTTGTAGTGAACATGTAGTACTAGTGTTGTAGTGAACATGTAGTACTAGTGTTGTAGTGAACATGTAGTACTAGTGTTGTAGTGAACATGTAGTACTAGTGTTGTAGTGAACATGTAGTACTAGTGTTGTAGTGAACATGTAGTACTAGTGTTGTAGTGAACATGTGGTACTAGTGTTGTAGTGAACATGTAGTACTATGTTGTAGTAACATGTAGTACTAGTGTTGTAGTGAACATGTAGTACTAGTGTTGTAGTGAACATGTAGTACTAGTGTTGTAGTGAACATGTAGTACTGGTGTTGTAGTGAACATGTAGTACTAGTGTTGTAGTGAACATGTAGTACTAGTGTTGTAGTGAACATGTAGTACTAGTGTTGTAGTGAACATGTAGTACTAGTGTTGTAGTGAACATGTAGTACTAGTGTTGTTGGAAACATTTCATCTCTAAATTCCGTCTTCCATTTATAATAATAATAATAATAATAATAATAATAATAATAATAATAATAATAATAATAATAATAATAGTTACCCCTAAAAAAATATAAACAATAATTTGATAAAATTTTTGCTAACTTGCTTAGAAAAACAGATTACTATTATTACGTTGCCTTGAAGGTGAGTTTAGAAATAACACATGGAATATACCTCAATATACATATACCCATCCTACTCATAATTACAATAACGCTACAGATTCTGAGACAACGTCCTTATTCTCACCAGCCATATTGCTGCCATTTTCCTCATTTTACCATTTAACCATATTTAACTTACACGACGCTAGTGCATCGTCTCTTATCAATACCATCATATCATTTAATTTATCAGATATAATATTGTATTCTAGCATACAACAAGCTCTTATAAATAACGTTTATCCCCATACAACGGCACACATTGTCATGCTTCAAGTATTGCCAACAGTTAACAAGCAGTGTTTTATGTCCACATAATACAACGTGTTATTGGAGTTTCCCAATTTAAACAAACTCCAGAAATTATAAAGTTTCTGCATTCACATAATGAAGATTGTTTACTAAACACTGTGCACCTGTATCCTAAACTGTGCCCAGCGCTGACACCCACCCGACCCCCTTTCTCCCGACGTCACCTCACCTCACCGTCCAGTAGACAACAGATGGATAGTAATATATTCTGAAGCTAAACTACAAAAAAAGGTAACTGCTTAACTCTCCCCATCCCTCCAGCCTCCCCTACACGCTGACCTTCTTCAAACCCCCGCATTTCCCGGCCACCCACACACTCACACACACAGGCTCCAGTCCTCCGCCGGCCTCCCTCTCTCCCAAGTTCATGAATGCTGCGGATTGAAGAGTCGATACTCCTGGGGTTCACACCACACAGAAAGGGTACACTGACAACGCTGATTGCACCCGTTGGAAGCGGAAAAGGCTGTACATGTATGTGTATGTACAGTCACCCAAAAAAGTCCTATCGCGAACCATGATTCAGACTCGTGAACCCGAAGCAGTAGACACTGATGCATTATTCTGTCCATAAATAATTCGGATTCAAGAGTCTGATTCTCGGGGTTCATGGTTCGCGGCAGGACTTTTTTTTTGGGTGACTGTACCTGAATGTGTCCATATTGGAGAGTTTAGTCTGTTATATCGAGGTTCGTTAGATGCGAAACCTTTATATAACAGACTACCCGTTTGACTGATGTCCGTTAATTGAAGGTTTTTCTATATCATGAATAGTAAAAAATATTGAAATGGATTGTAAATAAAAAATATTCAATAAAGATTGTAATAACTACCCCCAACTTTTCTCCGACCCCATATCACGTTGTCTTCTTACGCCTAATGAGCTTCATCCACTTAAAACATGATTTTACTTTGTGTATTTTAAATAACTTATCGAGTATTTTATGAAGTTCTCGGGCATTTAGAAGCATGGCACTGCTATTTATTGCCTGCGTCAATGCCTCATCAAGTTTAGGTGGGACCTTTTTCATTGTTCTCGTCCCTTCTTTTATGAGGGTGCATAGTTCATGCTGGTTTTACTTTAACCTCTCGTATGACCACTACTTGTCGTCTACACAAACGTTTTGCTCTGAAGTACCCAGTACAGTTTGCTTATCGGGGATGTATGCATATAATTACGTGTCATCTTGAGCTATAAAAAGATGGTTTTGCCAACCATTATTGAGTGTTATGCTCAAGTCATGGGCGGACGAAACAAATGCTGCCACAAGCCGAAACAACTTTAAACGCTCTTTATCGGTTAGGTCTTTTTCTATGAACTATTAAAAGGTGACTGGGGGCTCAACCTCTGGGTCAAACTCTTCTATTTTTATGTTTTTCATCCGAGTCCCAATAAAAGTTATACGGTCATCCCTGGACAAAATGTATTCAGATAGCTCATCTTCAGGCAGAATGTATTCAGATAGCTCATCTTCAGGCAGAATGTCTTCAGGAAGAATGTCTTCAGGCAGAATGTCTTCAGGCAGAATGTCTTCAGGCAGAATGTCTTCAGGCAGAATGTCTTCAGGCGCACTACCTGAAGGCACGACCTTGGATGAGCCATTTCGAGATTTTATTAATTTATACAATTTTCGAATTCCGAAGAGAGTGAGAAGCAAAGCGTCAACTATAAACATTATCAGCAGAAGGAACTCGATGGG
>NW_024722261.1:0-2964 GCF_018991925.1 Homarus americanus
TTACCGCCATTTAACGATAGTTTAACGCCATTTAACGTTAGTTTAACGCTATTTTAACGTTAGTTTAACGCCATTTAACGTTATTTAACGTCATTTAACGTTAGTTTAACGCCATTTACCGTTAGTTTAACGCCATTTAACGTTAGTTTAACGTTATAATTTTAATTAAACGCCATTTAACGTTAGTTTAACGCCATTTAACATTAGTTTAACGCCATTTAACGTTAGTTTAACGCTATTTAACATTAGTTAACGTCATTTAACCTTAATTAAACGCCATTTAACGTTAGTTTAACGCCATTTAACATTAGTTTAACGATATTAACCCACTAAACGCCGCCATTTAACGTTAGTTTAACGGCATTTAACGTTAGTTTAACGGCATTTAACGTTGTTAACGCCATTTAACGTTAGTTTAACGCCATTTAACGATAGTTTAACGCCATTTAACGTTAGTTTAACGCCATTTAACGTTAGTTTAACGCCATTTAACGTTAGTTTAACGGCATTTAACGTTAGTTTAACGCCATTTAACGTTATTTAACCTTAATTAATCGCCATTTAACGTTAGTTTAACGCCATTTAACGTTAGTTTAACGCCATTTAATGTTAGTTTACCGCCATTTAACGTTAGTTTAACGCCATTTAACGTAAGTTTAATGCCATTTAACGATAGTTTAACGCCATTTAACGATAGTTTAACGCCATTTAACGTTAGTTTAACGCCATTTAACGTTAGTTTAACGTCATTTAACGTTAGTTTAACTCCATATACCGTTAGTTTAACGCCATTTAACGTTACTTTAACGTTATTTAACCTTAATTAAACGCCATTTAACGTTAGTTTAACGCCATTTAACATAGTTTAACGCCATTTAACGTTAGTTTAACGCCATTTAATATTAGTTTAACGTCATTTAACCTTAATTAAACGCCATTTAGCGTTAGTTTAACGCCATTTAACATTAGTTTAACGATATTTAACCTTAATTAAACGCCATTTAACGTTAGTTTAACGCCATTTAAAGGTTAGTTTAACGCCATTTAACGTTAGTTTAACGCCATTTAACGTTAGTTTAACGCCATTTAACGTTACTTTAACGCCATTTAACGTTAGTTTAACGTCATTTAACCTTAATTAAACGCCATTTAACTTTAGTTTAACGCCATTTAACGTAAGTTTAACGCCATTTATCGTTAGTTTAGCTTCATTTAACGTTAATTTAACGCTATTTAACGTTAGTTTAACCATTTAACGTTAGTTTAACTTAATTTAACGTTAATTAAACGCCATTTATCGTTAGTTTAACGCCATTTAACGTTAGTTTAGCTTCATTTAACGTTAATTTAACGCTATTTAACGTTAGTTTAACTTCATTTAACGTTAGTTTAACTTAATTTAACGTTAATTAAACGCCATTTAACGATAGTTTAACGCCATTTAACGTTGGTTGCGCCATTTAACGATAGTTTAACGCCATTGTAACGTTGGTTGGCATTTAACGTTAGTTTAACGGCATTTAACGTTAGTTTAACGGCATTTGGCGCGATTAGTTTAACGCCATTTAACGTTGGTTAACGTTGGCTAACATGGTAAACGCCATTTAACGTTAGTTTAACGCCATTTAACGTTAGTTTAACGCCATTTAACGTTAGTTTACCGCCATTTAACGTTAGTTAACGCCATTTAACGTAAGTTTAATGCCATTTAACGATAGTTTAACGCCATTTAAAGATAGTTTAACACCATTTAACGTTAGTTTAACGCCATTTAACGTTAGTTTAACGTCATTTAACGTTAGTTTAACTCCATTTACCGTTAGTTTAACGCCATTTAACGTTAGTTTAACGTTATTTAACCTTAATTAAACGCCATTTAACGTTAGTTTAACGCCATTTAACATTAGTTTAACGCCATTTAACGTTAGTTTAACGCCATTTAACATTAGTTTAACGTCATTTAACCTTAATTAAACGCCATTTAACGTTAGTTTAACGCCATTTAACATTAGTTTAACGATATTTAACCTTAATTAAACGACATTTAACGTTAGTTTAACGGCATTTAACGTTGGTTTAACGCCATTTAACGTTAGTTTAACGGCATTTAACGTTAGTTTAACGCCATTTTACGTTAGTTTAACGCCATTTTACGTTACTTTAACGCCATTTAACGTTAGTTTAACGTCATTTAACCTTAATTAAACGTCATTTAACGTTAGTTTAACCTCATTTAACGTTAGTTTAACCTCATTTAACGTTAGTTTAACGTCATTTAACGTTAGTTTAACGCCATTTACCGTTAGTTTAACGCCATTTAACGTTAGTTTAACGTTATTTAACCTTAATTAAACGCCATTTAACGTTAGTTTAACGCCATTTAACATTAGTTTAATGCCATTTAACGTTAGTTTAACGCCATTTAACATTAGTTTAACGTCATTTAACCTTAATTAAATGCCATTTAACGTTAGTTTAACGCCATTTAACATTAGTTAACGATATTTAACCTTAATTAAACGCCATTTAACGTTAGTTTAACGGCATTTAACATTAGTTTAACGCCATTTAACGTTAGTTTAACGCCATTTAACGATGGTTTAACGCCATTTAACGTTAGTTTAACGCCATTTAACGTTAGTTTAACGCCATTATCGTTAGTTTAACGCCATTTAACGTTAGTTTATCGGCATTTAACGTTAGTTTAACGGCATTTAACGTTAGTTTAACGCCATTTAACGTTAGTTTAACGTTATTTAACCTTAATTAAACGCCATTTAACGTTAGTTTAACGCCATTTAACGTTAGTTTAACGCCATTTTACGTTAGTTTACCGCCATTTAACGTTAGTTTAACGCCGTTTAACGTTAGTTTAATGCCATTTAACGATAGTTTAACGCCATTTAACGTTAGTTTAACGCCATTTAACATTAGTTTAACGTCATTTACCGTTAGTTTAACTTA
>NW_024722262.1:0-13673 GCF_018991925.1 Homarus americanus
TGGTCAAGTAAAAAGTCCCCTGGTCGAGTATAACAATGTCCCCTGGTTGAGCATAACAAACTCCCCCTGAACGAGTATGACAAAGTCCCCTGGTCGAGTATAGCAAAGTCCCCTGGTCGAGTATAACAAAGCCCCCTCATCGAGTATAACACAGGCCCCTAATCGAGTATAACAAAGTTCCCTGATCGAGAATAACAAAGTCCCCTAATCGAGTATAACAAAGTCTCCTGGTTGAGTATAGCAAAGTCCCCTGATCGAGTATAACATATCCTTTGTTCAAGTATAACAAAGTCCTCTGGTCGAGTATAAAAAAGTCCCCTCATCTAGTATAACAAAGGCCCCAGATCGAGTATAACAAAGGCCCCTCATCGAGTAAAACAAAGTCCCCTGATCGAGTATAACAAAGCCGCCTCATCGAATATAACAAAGTCCCCTCGTCGAGTATAACAAAGTTCCCTGATCGAGTATAACAAAGGCCCCTCATCGAGTATAACAAAGTCCTGTGGTCGATTTTGCAAAGTACCCTGATCGAATATAACAAAGTCCCCTGGTCGAGTATAACAAAGTCCCCTAATCGAGTATAACAAAGGCCCCTCATCGAGTATAGCAAAGTCCATTGGTCAAATATAGGAAAATCCACTGATCGACTATAACAAAGTCCCCCGATCGAGTACAAGAAAGGCCTCTGGTTGAGTATGACAAACTCCCCTGATCAAGTATAAAAAAGTCTCCTGGTCGAGTATAACAAAGTCCCCTGATAGAGTATGACAAAGTCCCCTGTTCAAGTATAGCAAAGTCCCCTGGTCGAGTATAACAAAGGCCCCTCATCGAGTAAAACAAAGGCCCCTAATCGAGTATAACAAAGTCCCCTGATCGAGTGTAACAAAGGCCCCTCATTGAGTATAACAAAGTCTCCTCATCGAGTATAACAAAGTCCCCTTATCGAGTATAACAAATTCCCCTTATCGAGTATAACACAGTCCCCTGATCGAGTATAACAAAAGTCCCCTGATCGAGTATAACAAAGTCCCCTGATCGAGTATAAAAAAGTCACCAGGTCCAGTATAACAAAGTCCCCTCTTCGAGAATAAAAAAGTCCCCTGGCCCAGTATAACAAAGTCCCCAGATCGAGCATAACAAAGTCCCCTGATCGATTATAACAAAGTCCCCCGGTCGAGTATAGCAAAAGGCCCTGATCCAGTAAGACAAAAGTCTCCTGATCGAGTATAACAAAGTCCCCTGATCAAGTATAACAAAGCCCCCTTGACAAGTATAACAAAGTTCCCTGATCGTTTATAACAAAGTTCCCTGATCGAGTATAACAAAGTCCCCTGGTCCAGTATAACAAAGTCCCCTGATCGAGTTTAACAAAGTCTCCTGGCCCAGTATAACAAAGTCCCCAGATCGAGCATTTCAAAGTCCCCTGATCGAATATAACAAAGTCCCCTGATCGAGTATAAAAAAGTTCCCTGGCCCAGTACAACAAAGTCCCCAGATCGAGCATAACAAAGTCCCCTGATCGATTATAACAAAGTCCCCCGGTCGAGTATAGCAAAGGGCCCTGATCCAGTAAGACAAAGTCTCCTGATCGAGTATAACAAAGTCCCCTGATCGAGTATAACAAAGCCCCCTGGACAAGTATAACAAAGTTCCCTGATCGTTTATAACAAAGTTCCCTGATCGAGTATATCAAAGTCCCCTAATCGAGTATAACAAAGGCCCCTCATCGAGTATAACAAAGCCCCTTGCTCGAGTACAACAAAGTCCACTGATCGAGCATGAAAAAGTCCCCTGATCGAGGATAACATATCCCCTGATCGAGTATAAGAAAGTCCTCTGGTCGAGTATAACAAAGTCCCCTGGTCGAGTATATCAAAGTCCCCTAATCGAGTATAACAAAGGCCCCTCAATGAGTATAACAAAGTCCATTGGTCAAGTATAAAAAGTCCCATGGTCGAGTATAACAAAGTCCCCTGACCGAGTATAACAAAGTCCCCTGGTTGAGCATAACAAAGTCCCCTAATCGAGTATAACATATCCCCTGATCGAGTATAACAAAGTCCTCTCGTCGAGTATAAAAAAGTCCAATGATCGCGTATAACAAAGTCCCCTGGTCGAGTATAAGAAAGTCCCCTGATCGACTATAACAAAGTCCCCTGGTTCAGTATAACAAAGTCCCCTGATCGAGTATATCATATCCCCTGTTCAAGTATAACAAAGTCCTCTGGTCGAGTATAAAAAAGTCCCCTGATCGCGTATAACAAAGTCCCCTGGTCGAGTATAGCAAAGTCATCTGATCGAGTATAACAAAGCCTCCTGCTCGAAAATAACAAAATCCCCTGATCGATTATAACAAAGGCCCCTGACCAAGTCCAAAAAAAGGCCCCGAAGCGAGTATAACAAAGTCCCCTCATCTACTATAACAAAGGCCCCTGCTCGAGAATAACAAAGTCCCCCGATCGAGTATAAGAAAGGCCTCTGGTTGAGTATGACAAACTCCCCTGATCAAGTATAAAAAATTCTCCTGGTCGAGTATAACAAAGTCCCCTGATCGAGTATGACAAAGTCCCCTGGTCAAGTATAGCAAAGTCCCCTGGTCGAGTATAACAAAGCCCCCTCATCGAGTAAAACAAAGGCCCCTAATCGAGTATAACAAAGTCCCCTGATCGAGTGTAACAAAGGCCCCTCATCGAGTATAACAAAGTCCCCTCATCGAGTATAACAAAGTCCCCTGATCAAGTATAACAAAGGCCCCTCATCGAGTATAACAAAGTCCTCTGGTCGAGTATAACAAAGTACCCTGATCGAGTATAACAAAGGCTCCTCATCGAGTTTAACAAAGCCCCTTGCTCGAGTACAACAAAGTCCACTGATCGAGCATAAAAAAGTCCCCTGATCGAGGATAACATATCCCCTGATCGAGTATAAGAAAGTCCTCTGGTTGAGTATAACAAAGTCCCCTGGTCGAGTATAACAAAGTCCCCTGATCGAGTATAACAAAGGCCCCTCAATGAGTATAACAAAGTCCATTGATCGAGTATAACAAAAGTCCCCTGATGGAGTATAACAAAGTCCCCTGATCGAGTAAAACAAAGTCCCCTGATCGATTATAACAAAGTTCTTTGGTCGAGTATAACAAAGGGCCCTGATCGAGTAAGACAAAGTCCCCTGATCGAGTATAACAAAGTCCCCTGATCGCGTATAACAAAGTCCCCTCCTCGAGTATAACAAAGTCCCCTGATCGAGTATAACAAAGGCCCCTCATTGAGTATAACAAAGGCCATTGGTCAACAATAAAAAGTCCCCTGGTCGAGTATAACAATGTCCCCTGGTTGAGCATAACAAAGTCCCCTGATCGAGTATAACATATCCCCTCATCGAGTATAACAAAGTCCTCTGATCGAGTATAAAAAAGTCCCCTGATCGCGTATAACATAACCCCTGATCAAGTATAACAAGGTCCTCTGGTTGAGTAAAACAAAGTCCCCTGATCGAGTATAACAAAGCCGCCTCATCGAATATAACAAAGTCCCCTCGTCGAGTATAACAAAGTTCCCTGATCGAGTATAACGAAGGCCCCTCATCGAGTATAACAAAGTCCTGTGGTCGATTTTGCAAAGTACCCTGATCGAATATATCAAAGTCCCCTGGTCGAGTATAACAAAGCCCCTAATCGAGTATAACAAAGGCCCCTCATCGAGTATAGCAAAGTCCATTGGTCAAATATAGGAAAGTCCACTGATCGACTATAACAAAGTCCCCCGATCGAGTATAAGAAAGGCCTCTGGTTGAGTATGACAAACTCCCCTGATCAAGTATAAAAAAGTCGCCTGGTCGAGTATAACAAAGTCCCCTGATCGAGTATGACAAAGTCCCCTGGTCAAGTATAGCAAAGTCCCCTGGTCGAGTATAACAAAGCCCCCTCATCGAGTAAAACAAAGGCCCCTAATCGAGTATAACAAAGTCCCCTGATCGAGTGTAACAAAGGCCCCTCATTGAGTATAACAAAGTCCCCTCATCGAGTATAACAAAGTCCCCTGATCAAGTATAACAAAGGCCCCTCATCGAGTATAACAAAGTCCACTGGTCGAGTATAACAAAGTACCCTGATCGAGTATAAGAAAGTCCCCTGACCGAGTATAACAATGTCCCCTAATCGAGTATAACAAAGGCCCCTCATCGAGTATAACAAAGCCCCTTGCTCGAGTACAACAAAGTCCACTGATCGAGCATAAAAAAGTCCCCTCATCGAGGATAACATATCCCCTGATCGAGTATAAGAAAGTCCTCTGGTCGAGTATAACAAAGTCCCCTGGTCGAGTATAACAAAGTCCCCTGATCGAGTATAACAAAGGCCCCTCAATGAGTATAACAAAGTCCATTGGTCAAGTATAAAAAGTCCCATGGTCGAGTATAACAAAGTACCCTGACCGAGTATAACAAAGTCCCCTGGTTGAGCATAACAAAGTCCCCTAATCGAGTATAACATATCCCCTGATCGAGAATAACAAAGTCCTCTCGTCGAGCATAAAAAAGTCCAATGATCGCGTATAACAAAGTCCCCTGGTCGAGTATAAGAAAGTCCCCTGATCGAGTATAACAAAGTCCCCTGGTTGAGTATAACAAAGTCCCCTGATCGAGTATATCATATCCCCTGTTCATGTATAACAAAGTCCTCTGGTCGAGTATAAAAAAGTCCCCTGATCGCGTATAACAAAGTTCCCTGGTCGAGTATAGCAAAGTCATCTGATCGAGTATAACAAAGCCTCCTGCTCGAAAATAACAAAATCCCCTGATCGAGTATAACAAAGGCCCCTGATCAAGTCCAAAAAAAGGCCCCTAAGCGAGTATAACAAAGTCCCTTCATCTAGTATAAAAAAGTCTCCTGGTCGAGTATAACAAAGTCCCCTGATCGAGTATGACAAAGTCCCCTGATCAAGTATAGCAAAGTCCCCTGGTCGAGTATAGCAAAGGGCCCTGATCGATTAAGACAAAGTCCCCTGATCGAGTACAAAAAAGTCCCCAGGTCCAGTATAACAAAGTCCCCTCTTCGAGAATAAAAAAGTCCCCTTGCCCAGTATAACAAAGTCCCCAGATCGAGCATAACAAAGTCCCCTGATCGATTATAACAATGTCCCCCGGTCGAGTATAGCCAAGGGCCCTGATCCAGTAAGACAAAGTCTCCTGATCGAGTATAACAAAGTCCCCTGATCAAGTATAACAAAGCCCCCTGGACAAGTATAACAAAGTTCCCTGATCGTTTATAACAAAGTTCCCTGATCGAGTATAACAAAGTCCCCTGGTCCAGTATAACAAAGTCCCCTGATCGAGCTTAACAAAGTCTCCTGGCCCAGTATAACAAAGTCCCCAGATCGAGCATTTCAAAGTCCCCTGATCGAATATAACAAAGTCCCCTGATCGAGTATAAAAAAGTCCCCTGGCCCAGTATAACAAAGTCCCCAAATCGAGCATAACAAAGTCCCCTGATCGATTATAACAAAGTCCCCCGGTCGAGTATAGCAAAAGGGCCCTGATCCAGTAAGACAAAGTCTCCTGATCGAGTATAACAAAGTCCCCTGATCAAGTATAACAAAGCCCCCTGGACAAGTATAACAAAGTTCCCTGATCGTTTATAACAAAGTTCCCTGGTCGAGTATAACAAAGTCCCCTGGTCAAGTATAACAAAGTCCCCAGATCGAGCATAACAAAGTCCCCTGAACCGAGTATAACAAAGTCCCCTGATCGAGTATAACATATCCCCTGATCGAGTATAACAACGTCCCCTGGTCGAGTACGACAAAGCCCTCTCATTGAGTATAACAAAGGCCCCTAATCGAGTATAACAAAGTCCCCTGATCGAGTATAACAAAGTCCCCTGATCGAGTATAACAAAGTCCCCTGGTTGAGTATAACAAAGTCCCCTGATCAAGTATAACATATCCCCTGATCGAGTATAACAAAGTCCTCTGGTCGAGTATGAAAAAGTCCCTTGATCGAGTAAAACAAAGTCCCTTGGTTGAGCATAACAAAGTCCCGTGTTCGAGTATAACATATCCCCTGATCGAGTATAGCAAAGTCCTCTGATCGAGTATAAAAAAGTCCCCTGATCTCATATAACAAAGTGCCCTGGTCGAGTATAACAAAGTCCCCTGATTGAGTATAACAAAGGCCTCTCATTGAGTATAACGAAGGCCATTGGTCAAGTATAAAAAGTCCCCTGGTAGAGTATAACAAAGTCCCCTGATAGGGTATAACAAAGTACTCTGGTCAAGTATAAAAAAGTCCCCTGATCGAGTATAACAAAGTCCCCTGGTCGAGTATAACAAAGTCCCCTGCTCGAGTATAACAAAGGCCCCTCATCGAGTATAACAAAGTCCATTGGTCAAGTATAAAAAAGTCCCCTGATCGAGTATAACAAAGACCCTGATCGAGTATAACAAAGTCCCCTGATCGAGTATAACAAAGTCCCCTGGTTGAGCATAACAAAGTCCCGTGTTCGAGTATAACATATCCCCTGATCGAGTATAACAAAGTCCTCTGATCGAGTATAACAAAGTCCTGTGGTCGATTTTGCAAAGTACCCTGATCGAATATATCAAAGTCCCCTGGTCGAGTATAACAAAGTCCCCTAATCGAGTACAACAAAGGTCCCTCATCGAGTATAGCAAAGTCCATTGGTCAAATATAGGAAAGTCCACTGATCGACTATAACAAAGTCCCCCGATCGAGTATAAGAAAGGCCTCTGGTTGAGTATGACAAACTCCTCTGATCAAGTATAAAAAAGTCGCCTGCTCGAGTATAACAAAGTCCCCTGATCGAGTATGACAAAGTCCCCTGGTCAAGTATAGCAAAGTCCCCTGGTCGAGTATAACAAAGCCCCCTCATCGAGTAAAACAAAGGCCCCTAATCGAGTATAACAAAGTCCCCTGATCGAGTGTAACAAAGGCCCCTCATCGAGTATAACAAAGTCCCCTCATCGAGTATAACAAAGTCCCCTGATCAAGTATAACAAAGGCCCCTCATCGAGTATAACAAAGTCCTCTGGTCGAGTATAACAAAGTACCCTGATCGAGTATAAGAAAGTCCCCTGGTCGAGTATAACAATGTCCCCTAATCGAGTATAACAAAGGCCCCTCATCGAGTATAACAAAGCCCCTTGCTCGAGTACAACAAAGTCCACTGATCGAGCATAAAAAAGTCCCCTGATCGAGGATAACATATCCCCTGATCGAGTATAAGAAAGTCCTCTGGTCGAGTATAACAAAGTCCCCTGGTCGAGTATAACAAAGTCCCCTGATCGAGTATAACAAAGGCCCCTCAATGAGTATAACAAAGTCCATTGGTCAAGTATAAAAAGTCCCATGGTCGAGTATAACAAAGTACCCTGACCGAGTATAACAAAGTCCCCTGGTTGAGCATAACAAAGTCCCCTAATCGAGTATAACATATCCCCTGATCGAGTATAACAAAGTCCTCTCGTCGAGCATAAAAAAGTCCAATGATCGCGTATAACAAAGTCCCCTGGTTGAGTATAACAAAGTCCCCTGATCGAGTATATCATATCCCCTGTTCAAGTATAACAAAGTCCTCTGGTCGAGTATAAAAAAGTCCCCTGATCGCGTATAACAAAGTTCCCTGGTCGAGTATAGCAAAGTCATCTGATCGAGTATAACAAAGCCTCCTGCTCGAAAAAAACAAAATCCCCTGATCGAGTATAACAAAGGCCCCTGATCAAGTCCAAAAAAAGGCCCCTAAGCGAGTATAACAAAGTCCCTTCATCTAGTATAAAAAAGTCTCCTGGTCGAGTATAACAAAGTCCCCTGATCGAGTATGACAAAGTCCCCTGGTCAAGTATAGCAAAGTCCCCTGGTCGAGTATAACAAAGCCCCCTCATCGAGGAAAACAAAGGCCCCTAATGGAGTATAACAAAGTCCCCTGATCGAGTGTAACAAAGGCCCCTCATTGAGTATAACAAAGTCCCCTCATCGAGTATACCAAAGTCCTCTGATCAAGTATAACAAAGGCCCGTCATCGAGTATAACAAAGACCTCTGGTCGATTATAACAAAGTACCCTGATCGAGTACAAGAAAGTCCCCTGGTCGAGTATAACAAAGTCCCCTAATCGAGTATAACAAAGGCCCCTCATCGAGTATAACAAAGCCCCTTGCTCGAGTACAACAAAGTCCACTGATCGAGCATAAAAAAGTCCCCTGATCGAGGATAACATATCCCCTGATCGAGTATAAGAAAGTCCTCTGGTCGAGTATAACAAAGTCCCCTAGGTCGAGTATAACAAAGTCCCCTGATCGAGTATAACAAAGGCCCCTCAATGAGTATAACAAAGTCCATTGGTCAAGTATAAAAAGTCCCCTGGTCGAGTATAACAAAGTCCCCTGACCGAGTATAACAAAGTCCCCTGGTTGAGCATAACAAGTCCCCTAATCGAGTATAACATATACCCTGATCGAGTATAACAAAGTCCTCTCGTCGACTATAAAAAAGTCCAATGATCGCGTATAACAAAGTCCCCTGGTCGAGTATAAGAAAGTCCCCTGATCGAGCATAACAAAGTCCCCTGGTTGAGTATAACAAAGTCCCCTGATCGAGCATAACAAAGTCCCCTGGTTGAGTATAACAAAGCCCTCTGGTCGAATATAAAAAAGTCCCCTGATCGCGTATAATAAAGTCCCCTGGTCAAGTATAGCAAAGTCATCTGATCGAGTATAACAAAGTCCACTGATCGAATATAACAAAGTCCCCAGGTCGAGTATAACAAAGTCCCCTGATCGATTATAACAAAGTCCCCTGATCAAGTATAAAAAATCCCCTGGTCGAGTATAGCAAAGTCTCCTGGTCGAGTATAACAAAGCCCCCTCATCGAGTATAACAAAGGCCCCTAATCGAGTATAACAAAGACCACGGATCGAGTCCAAAAAAGGCTCCTAATCCAGTATAAAAAAGTCCCCTAATCGAGTATAACAAAGGCCCCTGATCGAGTATAACATATCCCCTGATCGAGTATAACAAAGTCCCCTGGTCGAGTATGACAAAGGCCCCTCATCGAGAATAACAAAGGCCCCTAATCGAGTATAACAAAGCCCCCTGATCGAGCATAACAAAGACCCCTGATCGAGTATAACAACGTCCCTTGGTTGAGCATAACAAAGTCCCGTGATCGTGTATAACATATCCCCTGATCGAGTATAACAAAGTCCTCTGGTCGAGTATAAAAAAGTCCTCTGATCGCGTATAACAAAGTGCCCTGGTAGAGTATAACAATGTCCCCTGATCGAGTATAACAAAGGCCCCTCAATGAGTATAACAAAGGCCATTGGTCAAGTATAAAAAGTCCCCTGGTCGAGTATAACAAAGTCCCCTGATAGGGTATAACAAAGAACTCTGGTCGACTATAAAAAAGTCCCCTGATCGAGTATAACAAAGTCCCCTGGTCGAGTATAACAAAGTCCCCTGCTCGAGTATAACAAAGGCCCCTCATCGAGTATAACAAAGTCCATTGGTCAAGTATAAAAAAGTCCCTTGATCGAGTATAACAAAGTCCCCTGATCGAGTATAACAAAGTCCCCTGATCGAGTATAACAAAGTCCCCTGGTTGAGCATAACAAAGTCTCCCGATCGAGTATAACATATCCCCTGATCGAGTATAAGAAAGTCCTCTGGTAGAGTATAAAAAAGTCCCTTGATCGTGTATAACAGAGTCCCCTGGTCGAGTATAACAAAGTCCCCTGATCGAGTATAACAAAGGCCCCTCATTGAGTATAACAAAGTCCATTGGTCAAGTATAAGAAAGTCCCCTGGTCGAGTATAACAAAGTCCCCTGATCGAGTATAACAAAGTCCCCAGGTCGAGTATAGCAAAGACCCTGATTGAATATAACAAAGTCCCCCGATCAAGTATAAAAAATCCCCTAGTCGAGTATAACAAAGTCCCCTGATCGAGTATAACAAAGTCCCCTGGTCGAGTATAGCAAAGTCCCCTGGTCGAGTATAACAAAGCCCCATCATCGGGTATAACAAAGGCCCCTAATCGAGTATAACAAAGTCCCCTGGTCGAGTATAACAAAGTCCCCTGATCGAGTATAGCAAAGGGCCCTGATCCAGTAGGACAAAGTCTCTTGATCGAGTATAACAAAGTCCCCTGATCGAGTATAACAAAGTCCCCTGGACAAGTATAACAAAGTTCCCTGATCGTTTATTACAAAGTTCCCAGATCGAGTATAACAAAGTCCCCTGCTCCAGTATAACAAAGTCCTCTGGTCGATTATAAAAAAGTCCCCTGATCGCATATAACAAATTCCCCTGGTCGAGTATAAAAAGTCCCCTGGTCGAGTATAACAAAGTCCCCTGATTAGGTATAAAAAAGTCCTCTGGTCGAGTATAAAAAAGTCCCCTGATCGAGTATAACAAAGTCCCCTGGTCGAGTATAACAAAGTCCCCTGATCGAGTATAACAAAGGCCCCTCATCGAGTATAACAAAGTCCATTGGTTATGTATAAAAAAGTCCCCTGATCGAGTATAACAAAGTCCCCTGATCGAGTATAAGAAAGTCTCCTGATCGAGTATAAAAAAGTCCCCTGATTGCGTATAACATAACCCCTAATCAATTATAACAAGGTCCTCTGGTTGAGTATAACAAAGTCCCCTTATCGAGTATAACAAAGTCCTCTGATCGAGGATAACAAAGGCCTCTGGTCGAGTATAACGAAGTCCCATGATCGAGTATAACAAAGTCCCCTCATCGAGTATAAAAAAGTCCCCTGGTCCAGTATAACAAAGTCCCCTGATCGAGTATAAAATATTCCCCTGGCCCTGTATAACAAAGTCCACAGATCGAGCATAACAAAGTCCCCTGATCGATTATATCAAAGTCCCCCGGTCGAGTATAGCAAAGGGCCCTGATCCAGTTAGACAAACTCCCCAGATCGAGTATAACAAAGTCCCCTGATCGAGTGCAACAAAGCCCCCTGGACAAGTATAACAAAGTTCCCTGATCGTGTATAACAAAGTCCCCTTATCGAGTTTAACAAAGTACCCTGATCGAGTATAACAAAGGCCCATGTCGAGTATATCAAAGTCCCCTGATCGAGTATAACAAAAGTCCCTTGATGGAGTATAACAAAGTCCCCTGATCGAGTAAAACAAAGTCCCCTGATCGATTATAACAAAGTCCCCTGGTCGAGTATAACAAAGGGCCCTGATCGAGTAAGACAAAGTCCCCCGATGGAGTATAATAAAGTCCCCTTATCGAGTATAACAAAGCCCCCTGGACGAGTATAACAAAGTCCCCTGAAGCGAGTATAAAAAATTCCCCTGATCGTGTATAACAAAGTCCTCTGGTCGAGTATAAAAAAGTCCCCTGATCGAGTATAACAAAGTCCCCTCATCGAGTATAGCAAAGTCCATTGGTCAAATATAGGAAAGTCCACCGTTCGAGTATAACAAAGTCCCCGATCTTTTATAACAAAGGCCTCTGGTCGAGTATGACAAAGTCCCCTGATCAAGTATAAAAAAGTCTCCTTATCGAGTATAACAAAGTCCCCTGATCGAATATAACAAAGTCCCTTGGTCGAGTATAGCAAAGTCCCCTGGTCGAGTATAACAAAGCCCCCTCATCGAGTGTAACAAAGGCCCCTAATCGAGTATAACAAAGACCACTGATCTAGTCCAAAAAAGGCTCCTAATCGAGTATAACAAAGTCCCCTAATCGAGTATAACAAAGGCCCCTGATCGATTATAACAAAGTCCCCTGATCAAGTATAAAAAATCCTCTGGTCGAGTATAAGAAAGTCCCCTGATCGAGTATAACAAAGTCCCCTGCTCCAGTAAGACAAAGTCTCCTCATCGAGTATAACAAAGCCCCGTCATCGAGTATAACAAAGGCCCCTAATCGAGTATAATAAAGTTCCCTGATCGAGTATAACAAAGTCCCTTGATCGAGTATAACAAAAGTCCCCTGGTCGAGTATTGCAAAGTCCCCTGATTGAGTATTACAAAGCCCCCTCATCGAGTTTAACAAAGGCCCCTAATCGAGTATAACAAAGACCACTGATCGAGTCCAAAAAAGGCTCTTAATCGAGTATAACAAAGTCCCCTCATCTAGTATAACAAAGGCTCCTCATTGAGTATAACAAAGGCCCTTCATCGAGTATAACAAAGTCCCCTGATCGAGTATAACAAAGCCGCCTAATCGAGAATAACAAAGTCCCCTTATCGGGTATAACAAATTCCCCTTATCGAGTATAACAAAGTCCCCTTATCGAGTATAACAAAGGCCCCTCATCGAGTATAGCAAAGTCCATTGGTCATATATAAAAAAGTCCCTGTTCCAGTATAAGAATGTCCACCGCTCGAGTATAACAAAGTCCCCCGATCTTCTATAACAAAGTCCCCTTATCGAGTATAACAAAGTCACCTAATCGAGTATAACAAAGGCCCCTGGTCGAGTATAACAAAGTCCCCTGATCGAGTGTAACAAAAGTTGCTTGATCGAGTATAACACAGTCACCTGATCGAGTAAAAAAAAGTCCCCTGGTCCAGTATAACAAAGTCCCCTGATCGAGTATAAAAAAGTCCCCTGGCCCAGTATAACAAAGTCCCTAGATCGAGCATAACAAAGTCCCCTCATCGATTATAACAAAGTCCTCCGGTCGAGTATAGCAAAGGGCCCTGAACCAGTAAGACAAAGTCTCCTAATCGAGTATAACAAAGTCACCTGATCGAGTATAACACAGCCCCCTGGACAAGTATAACAAAGTCCTCTGGTCGAGTATAAAAAAGTCAAATAATCGCGTTTAACAAAGTCCCCTGGTCGAGTATAACAAAGTCCCCTGATCGAGTATAACAAAGGCCGCTCGTCGAGTATAACAAAGTCCATTGGTCAAGTATAAAAAAGTCCCTGTTCCAGTATAAGAATGTCCTCTGATCGAGTATAACAAAGTCCCCTGGTCGAGTATAGCAAAGTCACCTGAGCGAGTTTAACAAAGCCTCCTAGACGAGTATAACAAAGTCCACTGATCGAGTATAACAAAGCCCCCTGCTCGAAAATAACAAAATCCCCTGATCGAGTATAACAAAATCCCCTGATCGAGTATAACAAAGGCCCCTGATCAAGTCCAAAAAAGGCCCCTATGCGAGTATAACAAAGTCCCCTCATCTAGTATAACAAAGGCCCCTGATCGAGTATAACAAAGGCCCCTCATCGAGTAAAACAAAGTCCCCTGATCGAGTATAACAAAGCCGCCTCATCGAATATAACAAAGTCCCCTCGTCGAGTATAACAAAGGCCTCTCATCGAGTATAACAAAGTCATCTGGTCGATTTTACAAAGTACCCTAATCGAGTATAACAAAGTCCCCTTATAGAGTATAACAAAGTCACCTAATCGAGTATAACAAAGGCCCCTGGTCGAGTATAACAAAGTCCCCTGATCGAGTGTAACAAAAGTCGCTTGATCGAGTATAACAAAGTCCCCTGATCGAGTAAAAAAAAGTCCCCTGGTCCAGTATAACAAAGATCCCTGATCGAGTATAAAAAAGTCCCCTGGCCCAGTATAACAAAGTCCCTAGATCGAGCATAACAAAGTCCCCTCATCGATTATAACAAAGTCCTCCGGTCGAGTATAGCAAATGGCCCTGAACCAGTAAGACAAAGTCTC
>NW_024722263.1:0-10878 GCF_018991925.1 Homarus americanus
TCTCGAGTGACTACAACATATACACCTTCTCAAGTGACTACAACACATACACCTTCTCAAGTGACTACAACAAATACACCTTCTCAAATGACTACAACACATACACCATCTCGAGTGAATACAACATATACACCTTCTCAAGTGACTACACCACATACACCTTCTCAAGTGACTACAACACATACACCTTCTCAATGACTACAACACATACACCTTCTCAAGTGACTACATCACATACATCTTCTCAAGTGACTACAACACATACACCTTCTCAAGTGACTACAACACATACACCTTCTCAAGTAACTACAACATATATACCTTCTCAAGTGACTACACCACATACACCATTTTGAGTGACTACAACAGATGCATCTTCTCAAGTGACTACAACACATACACCTTCTCAATGACTACAACAGATACACCTTTTCAAGTGACTACAACATATACACTTTCTCAAGTGACTACAACATATATACCATCTCGAGTGACTACAACACATACACCTTCTCAAGTGACTACAACATATAAACCATCTCGAGTGACTACAACACATACACCTTCTCAAGTGACTACAACACATACACCTTCTCAAGTGACTGCAACACATACACCTTCTCAAGTGACTACAACATATATACCATCTCGAGTGACTATAACACATACACCTTCTCAAGTGACTACAACACATACACCTTTCTCAAGGATTTCATAACACATACACTTTCTCAAGTGACTACACCACATACACCTCTCAAGTGACCACAACACATACACCTTCTCAAGTGACTACAACATATATACCATCTCGAGTGACTACAACACATACACCTTCTCAAGTGACTACAACACATACACCTTCTCAATGACTACAACAGATACACCTTTTCAAATAACTACAACACATACACCTTCTCAAGTGACTACAACATATATACCATCTCGAGTGACTACAACACATGCACCTTCTCAAGTGACTACAACACATACACATTCTCAAGTGAACTGCAACACATACACTTCAATGACTACAACAGATACACCTTCTCAAGTGACTGCAACACATACACCTTCTCAAGTGACTTCAACATATATACCATCTCGAGTGACTACACCACATACACCTTCTCACGTAACAGCAACACATACACATTCTAAAGTGACAACAACACATGCACCTTCTCAAGTGACTACAGCACATACACCTTCTCAAGTGACGACAACATATATTCCATCTCGAGTGACTGCAACATATACACCTTCTCAAGTGACTACAACATATATACCATCTCGAGTGACTACAACACATACACCTTCTCAAGTGACTACAACACATACACCTTCTCAAGTAACTACAACACATATACCTTTTCAAGTGACTACACCACATATACCTTCTCTAGTGACTACAACACATACACCTTCTCAAGTGACTACAACATATATTCCATCCCGAGTGACTACAACATATACACCTTCTCAAGTGACTACAACATATATACCATCTCGAGTGACTACAACACATACCCCTTCTCAAGTGACGACAACACATACATCTTCTCGACTGACTACAACACATACACCTTCTCAAGTGACTACAACACATACACCTTCTCAAGTGACAACAACACATACACCTTGTCAAGTGACTACACACACACCTTCTCATGACTACAACACATACACTTTCTCAAGTGACTACAACATAAATTTTCTCAAGTGACTACAACACATACACCTTTCTCAAGTAATCTACAACATATATATCTTTCCTCAAGTGACTACACCCACATACACCTTCAAGTGACTACAACACATAAACATTCTCGAGTGACTAAGCAACACATACCCCTTCTCAAGTGACTACAACACATACATCTTCTCGAGTGACTACAACACATACACCTTCCGAGTGACTACAACATATATATCATCTCGAGTGACTACAACACATACACCTTCTCAAGTGACTACAACATATATACCATCTCGAGTGACTACAACACATACACCTTCTCAAGTGACTACAACACATACACCTTCTCAAGTGACTACAACACATACACCTTCTCAAGTTACTACAACACATACACCTTCTCGAGTGACTACAACACATACAACTTCTCAAGTGTCTACAACACATACACCTTCTTGAGTGACTCCAACAGATGCATCTTCTCAAGTGACTACAACACATACACCTTCTCAATGACTACAACAGATACACCTTCTCAAATAACTGCAACACATATACCTTCTCAATGACTACAATAGATACACCTTCTCAAGTGACTACAACACATACACCTTCTCATGTGACTACAACATATATACCATCTCGAGTGACTACAACACATACACCTTCTCAAGTGACTACAACAAATACACCTTCTCAAGTGACTACAACACATACACCTTCTCAAGTGACTACAACACATATACCTTCTCGAGTGACTACAACACATACACCTTCCCAAGTGACTACAACACATACACCTTCTCAATGACTACAATAGATACACCTTCTCAAGTGACTACAACACATACACCTTCTCAAGTGACTACAACATACATATCATCTCGGGTGACTACAACACATACACCTTTTCAAGTGACTACAACATATATACCATCTCGAGTGACTACAACACATACACCTTCTCAAGTGACTACAACATATATACCATCTCGAGTGACTACAACACATACACCTTCTCAAGTGACTATCACTCATACACCTTCTCAAGTGACGACAACACCTACACCTTCTCAAGGACTACAACACATATACCTTTTTCGAGTGACTACAACACATACACCTTCTCAAGTGACTACACCACATACACCTTCTCAAGTGACTACAACACATACACCTTCTCAATGACTACAACAGATACACATTCTCAAGTGACTACAACACATACACCATCTCGAGTGACTTCAACACATACACCTTCTCAAGTGACTACAACACATACACCTTCTCAAGTGACTACAACACATACACCTTCTCAAGTGACTACAACACATACATCTTCTCAAGTGACTACAACACATACACCTTCTCAAATGACTCTAACACATACACCTTCTCAAGTAACTACAACATATATACCTTCTTAAGTGACTACACCACATACACCTTCTTGAGTGACTACAACAGATGCATCTTCTCAAGTGAATACAACACATACACCTTCTCAATGACTACAACAGATACACCTTCTCAAATAACTACATCACATACACCTTGAAAAGTGACTACAACAGATGCACCTTCTCAAGAGGCTACAACACATACACCTTCTCAATGACTACAACAGATACACCTTTTCAAGTGACTACAACACATACACCTTCTCAAGTGACTACAACATATACACCATCTCGAGTGACTACAACACATACACCTTCTCAAGTGACTACAACATATATACCATCTCGAGTGACTACAACACATACACCTTCTGAAGTGACTACAACACATACACCTTCTCAAGTGACTACAACACATACACCTTCTCAAGTGAACTGCAACACATACACCTTCTCAATGACTACAACAGATACACCTTCTCAAGTGACTGCAACAAATACACCTTCTCAAGTGACTACAACATATATACCATCTCGAGTGACTACAACACATACACCTTCTCAAGTGACTACAACATATATACCATCTCGAGTGACTACAACACATACACCTTCTCAAGTGACTACAACACATTCACCGTCTCTAGTGACTACAACACATACACATTCACGAGTGACTACAACACATTAACCTTCTCGAGTGACTACAACACATACACCCTCTCAAGTGACTACAACACATACACCTTCTCAAGTGACTAAAACACATACACCTTCTCAAGTGACTACAACACATACACCTTGTCAAGTGACTACAACATATATACCTTCTCCAGTGACTACTCCACATACACCTTCTCAAGTGACTACAACATATATACCATCTCGAGTGACTACAACACATACACCTTCTCAAGTGACTACAAAAGATGCACCCTCTCAAGAGACTACAACACATACACCTTCTCAATGACTAAAACAGATACACCTTCTCAAGTGACTACAACATATATACCATCTCAGGTGACTACAACACATACACCTTTTCAAGTGACTACAACATATATACCATCTCGAGTGACTACAACACATACACCTTCTCAAGTGACTACAACACATACACCTTCTCAAGTGACTACAACATATATACCTACTCGACTGACTACAACACATACACCTTCCCAAGTGACTACAACACATACACCTTCTCGAGTGACTACAACACATACACGTTCTCGTGTGACTACAACACATATACCTTCTCGAGTGACTACAACACATACACCTTCTCGAGTGACTACAACATATACACCTTCTCAAGTAACTACAACACATACACCTTCTCGAGTGACTACAACACATACACCTTCTCAAGTGACTACAACACATACACCTTCTCAAGTGACTACAACACATACACCTTCTCGAGTGACTACAACAGATGCACCTTCTCAAGTGACTACAACACATACACCTTCTCAATGACTACAACAGATACACCTTCTCAAGTGACTACAACACATACACCTTCTCAAGTGACTACAACATATATAACTTTTCGAGTGACTACAACACATACACCTTTTCAAGTGACTACAACATGTAATGAGACAAAATCTCACATGAAGAGGTAAGCTAGGAGGTTATAATAGTAGAGTATTATAGCGAGAGGAAATGGTATCGTGTCTCGAGGGTGTGATGTCAACACTGTATATTAGGGAGTGACAGTTTGGCAAAAGTTTTCAAAATCAAGTGGCTTGGGTTGGGTTATTTGTCTATCAGCCACGCTGGTTCCGAATATGTTTGAATCTTTAACATCAGTGCATTAAAAGGTTTATGGATACTTTTCGGTTCGACATAAAAAAAAACAAGAATAATGGTAGACATTCTTTATTATTGACATGTATGCTTCAATTTATCAGCAGCAGCACAGTTGGCACACTAACATTGGCTGTCCCCACAGTGTCCCCTCAGTCCCAGTGTCCCCACAGTCTAGCACTGGTAGTCCTCTTTCTTAGCCCTCCGCTTGATTCTCTTCCTGGCCTCCAGCTTGTTCCAGGTGACCTGGTCCTGCTGCCAGGCAGAGCTGGCCACGTCTGCCGCCTCCGTGGTAAGCTTCACTCCTCTTTCCACTGCGGTGGTGGTGCAGGGCAGACCTGGCTCACTGTACGGTTCCTCCAGAAATTGCTCCAGTTCCTGGTCACTGTGCTGGAACAGGATGGGAGGGGAGGAGCTGGCCTTCTGCAGATCAACCAACTCTGACAGCTTGGTGGCTGCCAAATTCAGTTGAGGGTTCCTCACTTTCCTCACTGTCTTTCTCTTGTGCCTTTTTTCCTTCTTCCTCAGCTGCTTGATGATGTTTAGGGCCAACTCCCTCTCACTCTTGTCCATGGAGGCCAGCAGTGAGACCAGCACCACCTCGTGCTGGCCGAAGTAGCCGTTGAACTGGAGGTATGGAGTAAGCAGCTCCACTTCCTCCAGGGTGCAGTACGTCCTCACCCGGTTGATGATGGCGAGGAGGTGGCCTGGGCCCTCCAGTAGCAGATTCCTCTGCCTGATCTCCAGGAAGGAGGGCACGTAGATAAGGATGATGAAGGAGGTCATCCGTCTCTGTGACTCGCTGGGGGAGGTGGTGCTCATGTAGGCCCTCAGCTCCCTGCTCTCCGTGTTTTGCCATCTGGCGTTGGTCATGGCTCCGGCCCGTGCCCTGGCCCATCTCTCCTCAATGTGGCCGGACTCCACCGTCTTGGCCATCTCCAACAGATACCGGGTGTCCCAGCTGAACTCCTCCCAGACGACGGAGGGGATGGCATCCAGGAGAGACCTGAGGTAGGTGTTGGTGACGGCCTCGAATTCAACCACCGGAAGGTCCCACACGTTGCCGGTCAGCTTCCGAGCCTCCTCACCACTCCAGGAGGCGGGACCAGTGGTTGGGCCAGCGTAATGGTTGAATAGATGGCCGAAGAGCTTCTCCAGACTGTGGATCAGGCAGTGGATGTGGAGGAGAGGCTGTCCCAACAGCCTTTCAAACTCGGCGATGAAACCGTGATTATAGCCACTCAGTTTGTTGCAACCGTCTCTAAGGACAACCAGGAGGTCGGTGGTGTCAATACCGCGCTCCTCCAGGAAGGCCAGCAGGCTGGTGGCCAGGTCTACCCCCTTTCCCCCCACCGGGACCAGGTGACCAAGGAACTCCTCACCAGGGAAGCCGATCACTGCACAGTCTTCCCTCTTTTCCATGGCGAATCTCTTGTGGTTCTTCTCACCTACACCAGTCACTATCTTGTTCTCATTGATCCTCTCATCTACCATGAGACCTCTGACCTTGAATCCCCTGAACTTTTCTTTTTTCTGTTCTCGTGACCTCTTCCTGACTCTCTCCACTTTCTTCCAGTTAGTCACTTTAGACTTGTCCCCTTCAGTTATGATGTTGTCTGCAGCTCTGATGGTGTTTGCGATGTGAGCCACTGCATCATTGGATACCTTGAACCTGTCAGCAGTTTCTCCGATCCTGTCCTCGGCTTCTTTCTCCCTTTTCCTTTTCTCTGATCTTGCTCTCCTGTCGACCATAGCCTTGAACTCATTGTCATTGACATCCTTATAATCACTATCTTCTTCCTGAGCACTGTCATCCACTGCCGACACTTTACACGACATCCTCTCCATCTCCTCCTTACTCTTTGACCTCATCTTCTCAGTTTTCCTCTCTTCCTCAGCCCTTTTCTTTGCCCTCTTCGCTTCCTTCTCCCTCTCTTCTTTCAGCTTGGCAGTCACAATTTTGTCAACGCCATCAATGCAGCCCTCCCTTCCCGGTTTCCTCTGGGCTGCCAGGAAGCTTTTCTCTCGTTCGTGCACTTTGCTGTCGTCTGCCACATCAAACAACTTCTCAGCTATATCCTCGAACCTCATCTTCAGCTTCCTGTTCTTCGTTTTCTTCCTTTTCTGTTTCTGTCCATTTCCCTTCATCATCATCGTCTCCCTCCGCATCCTCCACAGGTCGTGGACTCTCATTTTCACCCTGATTTCAGAGATAGTGGGGACAGTGGCCTTCCTATACACATCCAGTACCTTCTCAGTCACCTTGTTGGTGGCATCCATATAATCAAAAGCATTTGTTCTTCTCCTTAACCTCTCGTTTTCTGCTTCATAAGCCAGGGCACTTCCAACTTCCTTGTTCAGAGGCAACTTGTTAGATGGCAGAGGCATCCGAACCCCGAACACCTTATCGTTACCCTGGCGCAGCTGAGTGTTGCTAATCTTAGGACGACCCATCTTGGTGGCGGCCCTTTGAACTAACTGCAAAACAACACAGAAAAAACAACTTTCAGCACTTCAATATCACCACCTATTGAACAATATTTTATTCAAAAGTACGGACTGAGATTTTGTCCTTAACTGTCCAAGTCAAGCTACTTGGGCTGAATTCGTTGATCAGTCCTGGGACGAATATTACCAACGGCGTGAATAGATTCCGTGGAATAAATTCAGGGCATTCCCGTCCAGGGAGCCTCAACAAACTCTGTAAATATTGCCATTGGCCTGCCATTGGCACATATACGGAGTTTGGTAATGTTCCATGAGCGGGAATGTCCTGAATTCATTCCACGGAATCTATCCACGCCGTTGGTAATATTGGGCCCTGGTTTTCGAAATATACGTATGTGGTGACTTGCAGCAAAAATATCAGCATAATTTGTAGCGCATTGAGTTGTAAAACAATAGCATATTATGAACCAGTGTACACAGTAGTTGAATAATCCAATTCAATAACTTGATTTTAACAGGTTGTGCCACATTGCCAGTCCCTTTATTATTTACAGTTTTTTCGCGTTTTTCATGCCAAACCCAAAAGTATCCACAAACCTTCTAATGCAATGATGTTAAAAACTCAAACATATTCGGAATTAGCGTGGCCGATAGACAAATAATCCAACCCAAGCAATTAGATTTTGAAAACTTTTGCCAAACTGTCACTCCCTAATATATATATATATATATATATATATATATATATATATATATATATATATATATATATATATATATATATATATATATATATATGTAATGAGACAAATCTCACAAGAAGAAGATTATATATATTTACGTTACTAGGACATCATATTACGTTACTAGACACTCTGATTCTCGGACATGAACATGAAATGAATACACCTCCCACGTAAGTAACTCATCCCATGGAAAGCTCTGACAAAAACTCACGTGACCTAGGGGAGGCCTAGCAGGTGGTCCTGGGTTTTCCCTATGGGAGACTGCTTAGCTGGGCACCGGTGTGTCGAGGGCAACTCGCTGCCGACCGGAGGCGACCGGAGGCGGCTTGCCTCCGGCCCCCGACTTCTCTCGAGAAGGACTGCGCTTTGGTCGCTGGCCCTTCTTGGTTACAAGACACACTCTCTCTCTGTCTCTCTCTGGGCAGAGGGAGGACTAGGACGTCCTATATATTGGGAGGCGAGCCCTCAAGTTGAGCTGATCGGGGGGGGCGGCGAAGGGTCTTCTTACATTTGCCCTCGCTAATGTAGGGTCAGGTCTGGACTTTTTCAGAGACTATAAGTTGTATATTCTGGAGAAATCTTCAGATGGGGCCGTGTGACATGAGAGGCCCTGGTTGATTTGTGGCCCCTTGACTTGGGTTGCGAGGGTTACATTTGACCTGGCTAATGTGAGGTCAGGTCTGGACTTCTTCTGGGCTGTAGGTTATTGTGTATATTGGGAGAGAGTGGGCAGGTGCCTTCTTACATGTTTGTTTGGGCCGTGTGACATGGGAAGGGGAGCCTGGCTGATTTATAACCCTTGGTCAGCCGCTAGAGTTACCCTACACTTGACCTCCCTAATGTCGGGTCAAGTCTGGACTGTTTCTGAGATGTAAGCTGTGGTCTGACAACCCATCACTACACCTCCCGCCAAGACCAAAGCTTTCATGCTCAGAGCACTGATGACACATTTTAAGTAGACAGTAACATCATGTGCAGTATCTAATATAGTCCCTGAGGCGATAATGCATCCTTACATTTTACAAATTATAACACTAGAGATGTATGTTTTTCTACTGGCATAGTTTGATCTGACAAAGCTTACTATACCTCCCGCCAAGATTAAAGCTTCTATGACAGGAGAAAAAAAATAAAATACATACACAGTAAGTGAACATAGAGTGATCTAAAGATCCTTCATATCTAGCATAGTGTCCAAGGCAAACTTGCAAATCACATTCTACAAACAAAAACAGGTGTTACATTGCCTAACCAGGCCGTGTCAAAATAATAATTCATCTCAGTCAGTAAATGGCTACAACATTGTGTTTCGTAGTGCAAAACATTGATCAAATGAACTCATAGAAAAAGTGACTAATCTTTTAAAAACCATCCTTTGTAGTACATGTTAACAGAAATCAGAGAATGAAATACTTCAAAATACATAAAAAAAATGCTCCTACTTCACATGTTAGGGTGTTATATCTTTTTATTACACATCAACAACATCAACAACATCAGTACATTTGTTGGGTCCAGCATGGCTCAAGTCTTCCATCCAGCTGGTATCTGAAAATAAGGAATGCCGGCATTACAACAGCGGTAGTCGATTGGTCCTTCTGATGATCCACCTTTTCATCGTCGACTTTCTTCTGATGTCAGCACAGGACGTCTTCTGTCTTCACATAGCACGTTTTTCTTTCTTCAATACCGCACTTTGTAGGTTGTGTCACCACATCTGACTTCTTCACACTTCCTCCTGGTATCTATAATATTCCAGATGATTTTTCTGTTCACCTGCGCTTCCTCTACGTTTAGAGCATTTTCATATTCCAGATGAATTTTCTGTTCATCTGCGTTTCTTTATACATCTTCGTTTTCCGTCATATTCCAGATGAATTTTTCTGCTCCATCTGTATTTCTTCTCTGCAACATCATAATTTTCAACATATTCCAGACGATTTTCTGTTCATCTGCCGTCGGCCCCCTCCGGCCGGGATGAAAGCCGGTCCACTGCTTGGGCTGTCGTCTCCTTAGATGACTGAAAGGCAGGTTCCGCGGACCAGGGCTCGCCCTCCGTACGTGAGTGTCGGCGAGACCAGAGACCGTCCTGTCTTACACCTTCCACAGTGGTGAATCCCTCCCTGGCTGGGCTCACCAGGGTTCCTTGTGTGGCGCTGCATTCCACACTCCTTAACTTCCTAACGTACAAAAATATAAAATCTTCTTAATCCTAAACCAGGGAGGACTTGAAAGAAGTGGGGTGGTGTGTGGCGGGTGTGGTGCTGCATTCATCACGCTTCATTCCTCACGCTGCTTCTTCTCTTCTTATATGTGCTGTGGTCGGATTCCGGCTAGCCATGGGGCGGTACTGTGTGTGACATTTGACAGAAACAATCCGAAAGGGATGATGGATTAGTTGGAAGTGTATCCATAAAGAAAAACAAATATTTACTTTATACGTTACGTCAATGTTTGGCAACTATAGTTTCCGTCACGACAATATTCTCATTAGGCTGGGTCGGGGAGTGAAGCTCTGCTCACTACATTGAATATTATTTATCACTACGCGTCAAAGAGTACATCACAAATCATAACAGCATAAAAATCAACTGAGTGAAGCTCTGCATTCATCGCAATATTACTTTATATTAACCATCATCATCAACATATAGCTTACGGGACAAAAGACGGGGGATTAGTGAGGTCTTACGCGGCGAGGCGGGTGAGGTAAAGGACAGAGGCAAGGCAGGACGCGGCTGGCCATGCCGGCGCGGGGCGGGGTGGG
>NW_024722264.1:0-25633 GCF_018991925.1 Homarus americanus
CACCCCAACATTACCATCCACCCCAACATTACCATCCACCTAACATTACCATCACCCCCAACGCTACCATCACCCCAACATTACCATCCACCCCCAACATTGCCATCCACCCCAACATTACCATCCACCCAGCTACCATCCTTCCCAACATTACCATCCACCCATTCTGCAATCCACCCCAACGTTACCATCCACCCCAACATTACCATCCACCCCAACATTACCATCCACCCAACATTACCATCCACTCCAATGCCATCCACCCCAACATTTACCATCCACCCCAAGCATTACCATCCACCCCAACATTACCATCCACTCCAGTACTGCCATCCACCCTAACGTTACCATCCACCTCAACATTACCATCCACCCCAACGTTACACCACATTCATCACCCATTACCGTCCACCAACTGCCATCACCCCAACATTACCATCCACCCCAATGCTTTCCATCCACATTTGCCATCCACCCCAACGTTGCCATCCACCAACATTACCATCCACCAACATTGCCATCCACCCCAACATTACCATCACCCAAGCATTACCATCCACCCCAATGCTACCTCCACCCCAACATTGCCATCACCCTAACGCCATCACCCAACGTTACCATCCACCCCAACACTACCATCCACCCAACATCATCCCCTAACTGCATCACCCAAACGCTGCCATCCCCCAACATTACCATCCACCCCAACGTTACCCATCCCATTCCATCACCAAATGTTGCCATCCACCCCAGCGTTACCATCCATCCCAGCATTACCATCCACCACATCATTACCTCCATCCCAACATTACCATCCCACCCCAACGCTACCATCACCCCAACAACCATCACCCCAAATTACCATCACCCCAACGTTACCATCCACCCCAGCGTTACCATCACCCCAAATTACCATCACCCCAACATTACCATCCCACCTAACGTTGCCATCCACCCCAACGTTACCATCCACCCCAACGTTACCATCACACCCTAACATTACCATCACCAACGTTACCATCACCCCAATGCTATCATCCACCCCAACATTGCCATCACTCCAACGCTTCCAATCACCCCAACCTTGCCATCACCTCAACGTACCATCCACCCCAATTTTGCATCCACCCCAACATTGCCATCCACCCCAACGCTACCATCCACCCAACGTTACTGCCATCCACCCAACGTACCATCCACCCCAACGTTATCCTCCACCCCCAACATTACCATCCACCCCAACATTACCATCACTCCAACGCTGCCATCCACCCCAACTTACCATCACCCCAGCTTGCCATCCCCCCCCAACGTTACCATCACCCCAACATTGCCATCCACCCCAACGTTGCCATCCTCCACAAAGCTTCCTGCACCCAACATTGCCATTCACCCTAACGTTACCATCCACCCCAACGTTGCCATCCCCCAACATTGCCATCCACCAACGTTGCCATCACCCCAATGCTACCATCCTCCAACGCTGCCATCCACCCCAACCTTTACCATCACCTCCAGCGTACCATCACCCCAACGTTGCCATCCACCCCAACATTGCCATCCACCCCAACACCATCCTCCGTGCTACCATCCACCCCAACGTTGCCATCACCCCATTGCCATCCACCAACATTACCATACCCAACATTACCATCCACCCCAACGTTGCCATCCACCCCAACGTTACCATCACCCCCAACATTACCATCCACCAACGCTACCATCCACCCTAACGTTGCCATCCATGCCACCATCCACCCAAACGCTACCATCCACCCCAACTTACCATCACCCCAACGTTACCATCCACCCCAACATTACCATCCACCCAATCGTTGCCATCACCCCAACGCTTCACCATCAAACATTACCATCCACCACATCGTTACCATCCATCCCATTACCATCACCCCAACACACCATCACCCCAACGTTGCCATCCACCCCCAACGTTGCCATCCATCCCAACACTACCATCCACCCCAACGCTACCATCACCCCAACATTACCATCCATCCCAGCACTGCCATCCACCCCAACACTACCATCCACCCAACATTGCCATCCCGTCCAACACTGCCATCTAACCCAACGTTACCATCCACCCCAGCATTGCCATCACCACAAATTGCCATCACCCACAATGCTACCATCCACCCCAACATTACCATCCACCCCAACATTGCCATCCACCCAACTACCATACGCATTACCATCCACCCCAACGTTACCATCCACCCCAACGTTGCCATCACCCCAACATTGCCATCCACCCCCAACATTACCATCACCCAAACATTACCATCACCTAGCATTGCCATCCACCCCAACATTACCATCCACCCAACGTTACCATCCACCCCAACATTCATCCACCTAACATTACCATCCACCCTAACGATGCCATCCGTCCCAACGTTACCATCACCTAACGTTGCCATCACCCGCCATCAGCGCTGCCATCCATCCCAGCATTGCCATCACCCCAACGTTGCCATCCATCCCAACATTACCATCCACCCAAACGTTGCCATCACCCCAACGTTACCATCCATCCCAGCATTGCCATCCACCACAACGTTGCCATCCATCCCAACATTACCATCACACCAACGTTGCCATCCACCCCAACGTTACCATCCACCAACGTTACCATCCACCCCAACATTACCATCCACCCCCAACGTTACCATCCACCCCAACGTTACCATCCATCCTAATTTACCATCCTCCCATTACCATCCGTCCCAATGCTACCATCACCCCAACATTACCATCCACCCCCCAACATTACCATCACCCCCAACATTACCATCCACCCCAACGCTACCATCCACCCTTTACCATCCACCCCAACGTTACCATCCACCCCAACTTGCCATCACCCCCAACACTACCATCACCCCAACGTGCCATCACCCAACGTTACCATCCACCCCAACTGATACCATCCCACCCAACGTTACCCATCCACCCAACGCTACCATCCACCCCAACATTGCCATCACCCCAACGTTACCATCACACCCAACGTTGCCATCCACCCCAACATTACCATCCACCCCAACATTACCATCCACCCCAACGTTACCATCACCCCAACATTACCATCCACCCCAACATTACCATCACCCCAACACACCTTCACCCAACGTTGCCATCCATCCCACCACCATCCACCCAAACGTTACCATCCACCCCAACATTACCATCACCCCAACATTACCATCCATCCCAACATTACCATCCATCCAACACTACCCTCACCCCAACGCTACCATCTACCCCAACTTCCTGCATCCACCCCAATGCTGCCATCCACCCCAACATTACCATCCACCCCAACGTTACCATCCATCCCAACATTACCATCCACCCCAACATTACCATCCACCCCAACATTACCATCCTTTCCAGCACTACCATCACTCCAGCGCTACCATCTGCCCCAACTGCCATCCACCCGAACGTTGCCATCGTTTCCAACATTACCATCCATTCAAGACTACCATCCACCCAACACTACCATCACCCCAACATTACCATCCATTCCAGCACTACCATCCACCCCAACGCTACCATCTACCCCCAACGCTACCATCCACCCCAACGTTGCCATCCACCCCAACATTACCATCCATTCAACGCTGCCATCACCCCAACGCTACCATCCACCCCAACATTACCACCCACCCCAACACAACCATCCACCTCAACGCTACCACATCACCAGCGTCACCATCCACCCAATCGCTACCAATCACCCCCAACGATGCCATCCACCCCAACATTATCATCACCACCAATGCTAACATCCACCCCAACGTTGCCATTCACTCAACACCATCCACCCCAAAACTGCCATCCACCACCAATGCTGCCATCCACCCAGCGTTACCATCACCCCAACGTTGCCATCCACCCCAACACTACCATCCACCCCAATGCTACCATCCACCCCAACGCTACCATCACACCAATGCTGCCATCCACCCCAACGTTGCCATCACCCCAATGTTACCAGCCACCAACACTATCATCCACCACCAATGCTACCATCCACCCCAACGTTGCCATCTCCCTCAATGCCATCACCCCAACATTAACATTCACCCTAACGTTACCATCACCTAATGATATCACCATCAATGCTACCATCCACACCCCAACGTTTCCATCCACCCCAACGTTACTATCCACCCCAACACTACCATCCACCAATGCTGACCATCCCACCAACGCCACCATCCACCGCAACATTACCATCCACCCCTACGATCCACCATCCACCCAACATTACCATCCACCCAACGCTGCCATCCACTCAACGCTGCACTGACATTACCATCTACCCCAACACTACCATCCACCCCATCATTACCATCACCTAACGTTAGCCATCCTCTCCAATGCTGCATCCATCCCAACATTAACCATCCACCCTAACGTTGCATCACCTAACGATACCACCCATCCCAACATTGCATCCACCCCAACATTACCATCCACCTAACGTTACTATCACGCCGCCATCCGCCCCAACGCTACCATCCATCCCAACATTACCATCCACCCCAACGTTACCATCCATCCCAACGTTGCCATCCACTCAAAACATCCCTGCCCCCAGCGTTACCATCACCCCAACGCTGCCATCCGTCCCAGCACTGCCATCCACCCCAACACTGCCATCCACCAACATTACAATTCCACCACAACACTACCATCCACCCCAACACTACGCATCCACCCCAATGCTACAATCCAACCCAGCAACCATCACCCTAACATTACCATCCACCCCAACAGTACCATCCACCAACACTACCATTCACCGCGATAGCTTCCATCCACCCCCAAATGTACCATCCACCCCAACACTGCCATCACCCCAACACTGCATCACCACCAATGCTACCATCCACCCCAATGCTACCATCACCCCAACATTACCATCTACCACTACGATACCATCCACCCCAACATTACCATCCACTCTACGCTACCATCACCCAAACATTACCATCCACTCCAGCTTTACATCACCCCAACATTCCATCTGCCCCAACTGCCATCACCCCAACATTACCATCACCCTAACGTTACCATCCACCATAACGTTGCCATCACCCCAACATTACCATCACCCCAACATTGCATCCACCCTAACGTTGCCATCTCTCCAATGCTCCATCCACCACAACATTACCATCACCCTAACGTTACCATCCACCTAACGATACCACCATCCAACATTGCCATCCACCCCAACATTACCATCCACCTAACGTTACTATCCACCATCCACCCCAACTACCATCCATCCCAACATTACCATCCACCCCAACGTTACCATCCATCCCAACGTTACCATCCACTCCCAAAACACCCTGCCCCAACGTTACCATCAACCCAACATTACCATACACAACATTTACCTCCACCCTAGCGTTACCATCCATCCATAACATTACCATCCACCACAACGTTACCATCCATCCCAACATTACCATCCACCGCAACGTTACCGCCACACCCCCAGTTACCATCACCCATCACTTACCATCACCCCAACATTACCATCCACCCCAACATTAACATCCACCCCAACATTAACATCCACCCCCAACGTTTCCATCACCCAAGGTTACCATCATCCCAACACTACCATCCACCCCAATGCTACCATCACCCCAACATTACCATCCATTCCATTACCATCCACCCCAACATTAAAATCACCCCCAACATTTCCATCACCAGGTTACCATCCATCCCAACACTACCATCCACCCCAGCGCTACAAATCACTGCAATGCTGCATCTACCTCAACGTTACCATCTACCTCAACGTTACCATCCACCTCAACGTTACCATCCACCCCAACATTACCATCACCCCAACGTTACCTTTCATTCCAACGCTACTATCCACCCCAACGCTACCATCACCCCCAACGTTGCCATCCACCCCAACGTTACCATCACCCCAACATTACCATCCCTTTCAACGCTATCATCACCCCAACACTACCATCCACCACCAATGCTGCCATCCACCCCAACGCTGCCATCGACCCCAACGATGCCATCCACCAACGTTACCATCACCACCAATGATGCAATCCACCACAACGCTACCATCGACCCCAACGCTACCATCACCCCAACGTTCCATCCACCCCAACACTACCATCACCACCATTTCTGCAATCCACCCCAACGCTACCATCACCCCAACGTTACCATCCACCAGCAATGCTACCATCCACCCAAGGTTACCATCCACCGAACACTCCATCCACCACCAATGCCTGCATCTACCCCAACGTTGCCATCCACCCCAACAATACCATCCACCCCAACGCTACCATCCACCCCAACGCTACCATCCACCCCAACATTGCCATCACCAATGCTACCATCCACCAACGTTACCATCCAGCCTAACACTATCATCACCACCAATGCTACCATCCACCTAACGTTGCCTTCACCCAACAATACCATCACCAATGCTGCCATCAACCCAACGCTACCATCCACCACCAACAGTACCATCCACCCCAACACTACTATCCACCACAATGATACCATCCACCCCAATGCTACCATCCACCCCAACATTACCATCTACCACCAATGCTACCATCCACCCCAACGTTACCATCCACCCCAATACTATCATCCACCACCAATGCTACCATCCACCCCAACGTTACCATCCACCCTCAACACTACCCTCCACCCCAACACTACCATCCACCACCAATGCTACCATCCACCCCAACGTTACCATCCAACCCCAACGTTACCATCCACCCCAACACTATCATCCACCACCAATGCTACCATCCACCCCAACGCTACCATCCACCCCAACATTATCATCCATCCCAACACTACCATCCACCCCAACACTACCATCCACCACCAATGCTACCATCTACCCCAACGCTACAATCCACCCCAACATTACCATCGACCCAACACTACCATCCACCACCAATGCTACCATCCACCCCAATGCTACCATCCACCCCAACACAACAATCCACCCAACACTACCATTCACCACCAATGCTACCATCTACCCCAACGTTACCATCCACCACCAATGCTAACATCCACCCCAACGCTACAATCCACCCTAACGTTACCATCCCCCCTAACACTACCATCCACCACCAATGCTACCATCCACCCCAACGCTACCATCCACCCCAATGCTACCATCCACCCCAACGATACCATCCACCCCAACGTTACCATCCCCCCAAAACTACCATCCACCACCAATTCTACAATCCAGTCCAACGCTACCATCCACCCCAACGTTACCATCCACCACCAATGCTACCATCCACCCCCAAGGTTACCATCCACCCCATCACTACTATGCACCACCAATGCTACCATCCACCCCAACGTTGCCATCCACCACAACAATACCATCCACCCAATGCACTATCCACCCCAACGTTACCATCCAGCCCAACACTATCATCCACCACCAATGCTACCATCCACCCAACGTTACCATCCAGCCCAACACTATCATCCTCCCTAACGCCAATCCATCCCAACGTTACCATCCACCCCAACACTACCATCCACCACCAATGCTATCACCCACCCCAACGTTACCATCCACCCCAACAATATCATCCACCCCAATGCTACCATCCACCCCAACTTTACCATCCACCTCAACACTATCATCCACCACCAATGCTACCATCCACCCCAACGTTACCATCCACCCCAACACTACCATCCACCCCAACACTACCATCCACCACCAATGCTACCATCCACCCCAACGTTACCATCCACCCCAACGTTACCATCCACCCCAACACTACCATCCACCACCAATGCTACCATCCACCCCAACACTACCATCCACCCCAACACTACCATCCACCACCAATGCTACCATCCACCCAACGTTGCCATCCACCTAACGTTACCATCCACCCCAACACTATCACCCACCACCAATGCTACTATCCACCCCAACGTTACCATCCACCCCAATACTATCATCCACCACCAATGCTACCATCCACCCCAACTTTACAATCCACCCTAACGTTACCATCTACCCTAACGTTACCATCCATACCAACATTACCATCCACCCAAACGTCACCATCCACCCCAACGCTGCCATCCATCCCAACATTTCCATCCACCTCAACGTAACCATCCATCCCATCATTACCATCCACAGCAACGTTGTCATCCGCCCCAACGTTACCCATCCCAACATTACCATTCACCCCAACATTACCATCCACACCAACGTTACCATCCACCCCAACGTTACCATCCATTCCAACATTACCATCCACCCCAACGTTACCATCCATTCCATTACCATCCACCCCAACGTTACCATCCATTCCAACATTACCATCCACCCCAACGTTCTCATTGTTACGCCGTCTCATAATTTACTTAAATATCCAGGTTCTAGGCGTAACCAAACAAAAAGTGAAGTAAATTGTAAGAGAATAAAAATAAGTAAAGTAAACCGCTAAGCATTTAATTGATTAAATATTAACACAATAAAGAGCCTCGTAGGCTGTCACCCAACCAGTGATTCACCAATCAGAAACTTTAAGACACAAATTGATACAAACATCAGAAACATCAAAGAATAAAAGCCAAAGCATTGGATTACGTTAACACTGCATAAACATGTAAAAACTTATCTTTCAAATTAACTAACATTGAAACAACACTGGATGCACGGAATACAGCTAAGCAAATACACAGTGGACACAAACAGAGACATAAATAGGCACTCACATAGATATGCCACATTGGTGGCGACAGGAACAACACAAATAAATTAAGTATAAGTAACAAGTGACACTTTCAAAAGATGTGAACTGTATGACAGAGAGTGGCTTTACTCCGTCGGTGGTGAGTCTATATATGAAGTCGCTCACCACCCGCAGTGAGTGCGTTTAACTTGACCAGATAATTGGTGGCTTAAAAATGCTGATTACCAATACAAGCAAAAAAGCAAAATGAGCTTTGAACAAAATAATGACAGTTAAAAACCTTAACAGCACAGGTAAGGGTGACTGAAATATATAATAATGGGGAATTTAACACATCATTACAAGAATAATATGGAACATGGGAGCATGTTGTATATAAAAAAAAGAAAAAAAATGCGACACAGTCGTAACACTTCCCCCATAAATAAGGCACGCTTGCACAAATTTTGGTATAAACAAGTGTTCCCGACTTTTGTGAAGTCCAACAAAAAAAGCCAATACCCTTCTTCAACCGTCAGTAGGGTAGTGCCAACTCGCTTAAAAATACAAATATCTCTGGTAATAACCCACAGCAGAATATGCAGTTTGTCGTTTGTTACATGGAACGGCATCCTAAGAAATAGTATTACTTGTTGTGGGAGCAAGTTTTCCCAACCCAATTACATGTCTCGAGATACAAGGATTGAGCAAAACAAATTCTGACTTAGCAAAGTTTATAATAAAACAGGTCCCTACATTTCTAACCAGTGAAAGAGCGTCTAGCTGACACACTGTAAAATGGTCTAACAAGTGTCAGAAAAAAAAAAAATTACATCTAAATACTACAACCAAACTTCAATTGGCCGTGACATCCTTTGTAAGGTAGCAGGGGGCATTATAAAGCCCAAAAGGAATAACATTAAATTTATGGTTTCTTACCTAATGCCACAAAACTGGATATGTTTTTTAACACAACCGGTCAAGTACTTGCCAAAACCCTCGAAGGGCAATCAATCTTAGAGAACGCGGCGTTCCCCGGTGGGTGCAGTCGTCGGCTTTCTTGGTTGGCTGTCCTTGCTGGTGACGGCGTTGACCGTAAGGAAGTCAATGCAGAATCGAAGTGCCGTCCTTCTTTGGTACTAGGTGACTGGTGGCGAGCACCACTGTTTGTTGAGAACCCATAACTTGATAGGCTTAGCAGAACCAACAACAACATCATGCACGGCAATTGGTAATACAGCCAAACCGATCTTGGAAGACAAGAGGATGTTGGATGGCGGTCAGCACGTCCAGCTCTCTGGTGATCGTGAACGATGGCAACTTCCTGCAATTCACGAGGTGACTGCCAACCTGACTGATGACAGAAGTGGACTTGCCCTTTTCTTTCCTCTTCTTTCACCGTCTACCAAGAAAGTGTCAACAGCTTTGAGAACTTCAGATCATCAACAACAAATGGAGATTGCTGGGCGTGTGTGTGCAACTTGATGGTGATGACGTGACAAACTTTACTGATCGCGCCTGTCAGGGGTAGAGATAGTATAATTCATTAAACGCCTTCTTCACCACTCTATGCTTGGCCCACTGAACTTCACGTGGAGCAGCTGTCCATGTCTCGGCAGAATTAGTGCCAGTCTATCTGGAACTCTGTGTCTGCTTCTTGTCGTACCGTAACCAGTCTTAGACTGCGACTTTGCTGTAAAGCTGGTCTCGCAGCAAGCTCCAACAACCCGCTCCTCTTTAGCATCTCCCAACTAAACAGCCACATTAATGCTCTCTTCACTACTACCTAACAATTTCTCTCTGTATATTGCAGGGCCTCTTACAGGATGAGCAGAGGCAGTAGAGCAAGAGAAACAAAATGGATGATAGTGGGGCCCCAAGCAGCAACTTTCCTAAGAGGGTACAACGTACAGAGGTACCTAGTGGAGGCATCAATGACTGTAAATAAATATTTAAATCCACACTAAGTTTTAGGCAGAGGGCCTGTTGTCACACTGTGCTGTTGTAAAGGGCTTTTCAGGTACGTGAGGTACTCTTACAAGTGGAAAAGGTGGGAATAGCCTGATTAGCTTTGCTACTACCTCTTGACAAAAATGACCCAGTACTTACAATATTTGGTGACATCTCTCCTCATGCACCTGTCCCATTCTGTTAGCCTGTTGGGCTGTCTTTTTCCAGACTGCCTTGATGTCCCATGACCATCATAGGCAAGAGATAGAACATGTGTCTGTAAGTGTGTGGGGAAACTATTTGAGTGACCAGGCACTTGATCCGCGTCTTCTCTGACATAGTCGAGTAGAGGCCAGCAGCAGCACCGCTTTACCATCTTGGCTGAAAATATATCTGGTGGTATGGCTGAATCAAACAAGAGCCACCCAATGAATCGTCTTGCTCTTGCGCAGCTATTAAAAAGCAACTTTTCCCGGTCACAGCGCATTAGCTGCGGAGAAATGTCTTGGGAAGCAGGTGGGTTGTAGGCCAGCCTAAGAAGTGAATCGTCTACAACAGGTCGCAGTATGATCGCAATGGCATAAAACAGGTCGCTTGCCTGGCTGCAAGGGCATATCATCTTCCAGAAATTTGTTGCAGCTCTGCGGTAATTCGGTTTTTTCCGCCTTTGGGAAGGTGGGGTTACGTTTGACCTCCCGCCAAATCGTTTGCCGGTGGGGTCCACTCCGGCAACAGGCAGCTCGTGCCTGGCAAGGCTACGTTAGCTATCCCTGAAAGAAACAAAGACTTGACTACTAAAACCAAAGGAGCTACACCTTATTTAAAGGGAATCCCAAAAGCGACATTTGTCGGTGTACCACCGCCACCAACAACACTCTCTTTGATAAAGTTTGAGAACAACGAGTCTCTCAAAATAGTGACTGGCGTTTCGGCCACCATCTAGCTTCTACCGTGCCTTGTGACAAAAGGACAAGTATAACGTCCGGGTCCTTCGCAAAACTCTCCTGGAAAAGATCCAAAGGCTCTCGTGAGGGCGAGGCACAAACTGCGCGCTCTCTCTCATACTACACCTTTTGTGAGCTTCCAGCAGTGGCATGCTGTCCAGCCCTACTCTCAAATCAGCCATCACTTCGACTGGTGACGTGTTAGTCTCTTCAGTCACAATCGCCAGCGCCTGGTTTGCCCGTATTTAGCTGCGGCATTAAGTGCTGCGTTTTCCACAGTAACTTCTAAGGGTATGTGAAAATTGGATGCCCCGTTGGGTGACGGAACGCGTCCAGCTCCTCTGTCACGCGCACAAAATTACTGTGTTGATATTCCCTTGTCTCGCTCTCTGTGGAGATTAAAATCCTTTGAACCTGTGGGGAATAACATCTTTGTTAGTCCTACCATGCCTCAAAACATATCCATCAGCATGTACTTGGCCTCTTCAATAACTAAATTCCTCTAATAAGTATGAGTAACCTCTTCGTCGATGGTTCTCAAAATTCTCTCTGTGACGTGCTCAATCCAGAGTCAAAATCACTCCTTCCAGCAGGTGTAACCACTTTGAGGGCACTCTCTTTGCTCTAGCAATTTCAAGGTGGGTCTGCTCTGCTGCCTTCTTACGGAAACCCACAGAAGCGTTGTCTGTACGCTTCGAGAGCAAACATAAGCACTTTGGCTTTCCTCCCTTAATACATCTTGGCGTCACTTTGTCTCTGTAGAGACAACACACAAACCTTACCTGTAGCTTTGCTGAAGCAAAATGGGCAAACTCTATGAGCCACTTTAAGTAGTAACCAAGTCTCATCAGCTGTTTCCTCACAAAAGAAAACGTGGGCAAATTAGCCTAGCAACACGTGCTGGATCAGAAATAAGGAAAACCAGATCTGGGGTGAAGCCATCGGTGCTAGAAGAATTTACTGGCAGGCTGTATACGCAGCCGCAAGTTTCTGAATCGAGATTCTTTCGCTTTAGCTTCAGCTTTCCGCCTGACGTATTTCAACCTCTTTCGCCTTAGCCAGCCTCCGCCTGACTTTGTTTCGCTCTCTTCTCCTTTACTTAAGCTTCGGCCTCTTTCAATTTTTATTTGTGACTCGAGGCGTATTCCATCAGTCACTGACAAATGACTCCAGCTACGTTAACTTGACTAGCTTCTTAGTAGAGATTATTTTCTCTTAAGCTAATATCAACACTGTCTCTAACGTTCAGCCGTTTTACCCTTACTGGCGCTGCTAAAATTTCCATACCATAATACCCGCAAATTGATCTAAATTCATATTGCACTTAATTTTGATTTCCTCAGCGGAGGACTTCCTGATATAAATGCAGCCACATCGGCTTGGGTAATGATAACCATGATGGCTGAGATTAATAAAAATATATATAAACAAAAGAGATATCGCAGGGTGTCAAGGTCGTTGGTGAATCGCAACGGGTCATAAACTATTGCCGCCGTCCTCCAATTTGTAAATATCCGGGTTCTGGGCGTAACCAAACAAAAGTAGGCTTAAGTGCCGAGAATAAAAATAAGTAAAAGTAAGCAACACAAATTTGGTGATTAAATATTAACAACACAATAAAAGAGCCTCGTAGGCTGTGCACACAACAAATTGATTCACCATCGACTTTTTTTTTGAACACAAGTGATACAAAACATCGAAACATCAAGAATAAGAAAATAAGCATTGGATTACGTTAACTTGCTGCATAAACATATATAAAGGTATCACTTTATAGGGAATTAACTAGTGAAACAACACTGAGGATTTTTCTTGGAATACCAGCTAAAAATGCGGTGAGGGCACAAGCAGAGACATAAATGGGTACTCACATAGATATACACACATTGGTAGCGACAGGAACAACACAAATAAATTAAGTATAAATGTTTCATTGACACTCAAGAGATGTGAACTGTATGACAGAGGTGAACTTTCACTCCGTCCCGGTTGGTGGGTCCTATATATAAGGTCGCTCACACGCCACACGACATAGGTGGTGGTTTTAACGATGCGAATGGTCGTTGAAAGGGCAAGAATATTTGGTTGCAATGCAAAACCAAGAAATAAGATGGGCTTGAACAAAATAATGACAGTTAAAACTAGCCACTGGCACAGGGTAAGGTGACTAGAAATATATATAATAGTAAATTGTACATCATTACAGGAATAATATGGAACATGGGAGCATGTTATATAAAAAAAAAAAAAAATACGGTAACACCATCCATCCCAACATTACCATCCACCCCCAACATTACCATCCTCCCCAACACTACCATCCACCACCAATGCTACCATCCACCCCAACGCTACCATGCACCCCAACACTACCATCCACCCCAACAGTACCATTCACCACCAATGCTACCATCCACCCCAATGTTACCATCCACCTAACACCACCATCCACCCCAACGCACCATCCAATCCAACGTCCACACCAACACTACCATCCACACCCCAACGTTACCATCCACCCCAACGCTACCATCCACCCCCAAGGTTACCATCCACCCCAACACTACCATCCACCACCAATGCTACCGTCCACCCCAACACTACTATCCACCACAATGATACCATCCACACCAACGCTACCATCCACCCCAACACTACCATCCTCCCAACACTACCATTCACCACCAATGCTACCATCCACCCAAATGTTACCATCCAACCCAACACTACCATCCACCCCAACGTTACTATCCACCCCAACGCTACCATCCACACCAACACTACCATCCACCCCAACGATACCATCCACCCCAACGCCACCATCCACCCCAACACTACCATCCACCATCAATGCTACCATCCACCACAACGTTACCATCCAGCCCAAAACAATGATCCACAACCAATGCTACCATCCAACCCAACAATACCATCCACCACCAATGCTACCATCCACCCCAACACAACCATCCACCCCAACGCTACCATCCACCCCAACGTTGCCATCCGCCCAAACACTACCATCCACCCCAACACTATTATCCACCACAATGATACCATCCACCCCAACTCTACCAACCACCCCAACACTACCATCCACCCCAACGCTACCATGCACCCCAACACAACCATCCACCCCAACGCTACCATCCACTTCCAACGTTACCATCCACCCACACACCACCATCCACCCCAACACTACTATCCACCACAATGATACCATCCACCCCAACGCTACCATCCACCCCAACACTACCATCCACCCCAACACAACTATCCACCACCAATCCCACCATCCACCCCAACGCCACCATCCACAAACAATGCTACCATCCACCCCAACACTACTATCCACCACAATGATGCCATCCACCCCAATGCTACCATCCACCCCAAACATTACAACCACCCCAACGTCATCCACCCCAACGTTACCATCCACCCAACACCTACCATCCACCACCAATTCTACCATCCACCCCAACGCTACCATCCACAACCAATGCTACCATCCACCCCAACACGACCATCCACCCCAACGCTACCATCCACCCAACATTACCATCCACCCCAACACTACCATCCACCCCAACACTACTATCCACCACAATGATACCATCCACCCAAACGCCAACATCCACCCCAACACACATCCACCACAATGATACCATCCACCCCAACGTTACCATCCACCCCAACATTACCATCCACCACCAATGCTACCATCCACCCCAACGTTACCATCCACCCTAAAAGTTACCATCCATCCCAACACTACCATGCACCACCAATGCTACCATCCACCCCAACGTTACCATCCACCCCAATGTTACCATCCACCCCAACACCACCATCTACCACCAATGCTACCACCACCAACGTTACCATCCACCCCAACGTTACCATCCGCCCCAACAATATCATCCACCACCCATGCTACCATCCACCCCAAAACTACCATCCACCCCAACGTTACCATCCACCCCAACGTTACTATCCACCCCAAAACTACCATCCACCCCAACACAACCATCTACCCCCAATGCTACCATCCACTCCAACACGACCATCCACCCAACACTACCAACCACCACAATGTTACCATCCACCCAACATTACCATCCACCCCAACACTACCATCCACCCCAACACTACCATCCACCACCAAAGCTACCATCCACACCAACGCTACCATCCACCCCAAACATTACCATCCACCCCAACACTACCATCCACCGCCAATGCTACCATCCACCCCAACGCTACCATCCACCCCAACACTACCATCCACCCCAACACTACCATCCACCACCAATGCCACCATCCCCAACACTACCATCCACCCCAACACTACCATTCACCACCAAATTACCATCCTCCCCAACACCACCATCCACCCAACACTACCATCCACCACCAATGCTACCAACCACCCCAATGCTACCATCCAACCCAACATTACCATCCACCCCAACACCACCATCCACCACCAATGCCACCATCCACCCCAAGCTACCATCCAGCCCAACACTACCATCCACCCCAACACTCACCATCCACCACCAATGCTACCATCCACCCCAATGCTACCATCCACCCCAACGCTACCATCCACCCCAACGTTACCATCCACCAAAAATGCTACCATCCACCCCTCTACGCCACCATCCACCCCAACGTTACCATCCACCCAACAATACCATCCACCACCAATGCTACCATCCACCCCAACGCCACCATCCACCCCCAACGTTACCATCCACGACCTGTGCTACCATCCACCCCAACGCCACTATCCACCCCAACGTTACCACCCCAACACTACCATCCACCACCAACCTTACCATCCACCCCAACGCTACCATCCACCCCAACGTTACCATCCACCCAACACTACCATCCACCACCAATGCTACCATCCACCCCAGCCCTACCATCCACCCCAACGTTACCATCCACCCCAACACTACCATCCTCCCCAAAGTGACCATCCTCCCCAACATTATCATCCACCCCAACATTACCATCCACCATAACGTTACCATCCACCCCAACGTTACTATCCACCCCAACATTACCATTCACCCCAACGTTACCATCCACCACCACGTCATCCACCCAACACCATACCATCCACCCCAAAGTTACCATCCACCCCAACATTATCATCCACCCCAACATTACCATCCACCCCAATGCTACCATCCACCCCAACGTTACCATATACACCCAACGTTACCATTCCACCCCTAATGCCACTATCCACCCCAAACGTTACCATCCAACCCCTACACCTACCATCCACCCCTGCCACCTCCCAACACATCATCCACCCCAACATCCACCCCAACGTTGCCATCCACCCCAACGTTACCATCCACCCCAACATTACCATCCACCCCAACGTTACCATCCACCCCAATGCTATTCATCCCAACATTACCATCCAGTCCAACGTTACCATCCACCCCAACGTTACCATCCACCGCAATATTACCATCCACCCCAACGCTACCTCCACCCAACATTACACCATCCGCCCCAACATTCCATCCACCCCAAACATCACCATCCACCCCAACGCTACCATCCACCAACATTACCATCCACCCAACGTTACCATCCATCCACCCCAACATCACCATCCACCCAACGTTACCATATACCGAAAACCACCCTCACCCAACGCCACTTCCACCCCAACACACCATCCACCCCAATGCCACCATCCACCCCAACTTCTCACCATCCAACCCAACGCTACCATCATCCACCCCAACACTCCACATCCACCCAAACGTTACCATCCACCCCCAATGCCACCATCCACCCCAACACTACCATCCACCCCAACGTTACCATCCACCCAACATCTCATCCACCCCAACGTCCCACCCTCACCCAACGTTACCATCCACAACATCCATCCAACCCCAACGCCACCATCCACCCCAACATTACCATCCACCCAAACGTTACCATCCACCCCAACGATACCATACATCCCAACACAACATCCACCCCAACACACCATCCACCCCAACATTTCATCCACACTAACATTACCATCCACTAAGGTACCATCCATCCCAACATTACCATCCATCCCAAAATTCCTCCATCCACCCCAACGTTACCATCCACCCCAACAACAATACATCATCCACCACCAATGCTACCATCCAGCCCAACGTTACCATCCACCCCAACACTACCATCCACCCCAAAGTTACCATCCACCCAACGTTACTCATCCACCCAAACCATCCACCCCAACACACCCATCTACCACCACCATGCTACCATCCACCCCAACACGACCATCCACCCAACACCACCATCCACCAACACCACCCCAACACACCATCCACCCCAACACTACCATCCACCCCAACACCATCCACCACCAAAGCCACCATCCACCCAACGCCACTATCCACCCCAACACACATCCATCCCAACACTACTATCTACCGCCAATGCCACCATCCACCCCAACGCTACCATCCAACCCCAACACTACTATCCACCCCAACACTACTGTCCACCCAATGCTACCATCCACCCCAACGCCACCATCCACCCCAACACTACCATCCAACCCAACACTACCATGCACCACCAACGCTACCATCCACCCAATGCTACCATCGACCCCAACACTACCATTCACCACCAATGCTACCATCCACCCCAACACCACCATCCACCCCAACACTACCATCAACCGCCAATGCTACCAACCACCCCAACGCTACCATCCACCCAACATTACCATCCACCCGAACACTACACATCCACCACCAATGCTACCATCCACCACAACGCTACCATCCACCCCAACGTTACCATCCACCCCAACACTACTATCCACCACCAATGCTACCATCCACCACAACGCCACCATCCACCTCAACGTTACCATCCACCCAACACTACTATCCACCACCAATGCCACCATCCACCACCAATGCTACCATCCACCCCAACGCCACCATCCAACCCAACGCTACCTTCCATCCCAACAATACCATACCACTCCAACGTTACCATCCACCCGAACGTTACCATCCACCGCAACGTTAACATCCACCCCAACATTACCATCCACTCCAACGCCACAATCCACCTCAACGTTACCATCCACCCTCAACATTACCATCCACTACAACGTTACCCTCCACCCCAACATTACCATCAACCCCAACATTACCATCCACCCCAACATTACCATCCACCCCAAGCTAAGATCCATCCTAACACACCATCCACCCAACGTTACCATCCACCCCAACATATCATCCACCCCAACATTACCATCCACCCCTAACGTTACCATCCACCCCAACGTTACCCTCCACCCCAACATTACCATCCACCCCAACATTACCATCCACCCCAACACTAACATCCCAACATTACCATCCACCCAATGTTACCATCCACCCCAACGTTACCACACCCCAACACACCATCCACCCCAACGTTACCATCCACCCCAACGTTACCATCTACCCTAACGTTACCTTCCACCCCAATGTTACCATCCACCCAACATTACCATCCACCCCAACGTTACCATCCACCCCAACATCACCATCCACCTCAACATTACCATCCACCCAACGTTACCCTCCACCCCAACATTACCACCACCCAACATTACCATCCACCCCAACATTACCATCCACCCCTGCTACCATCCACCCCAACATTATCCACCTAACGTTACCCTCCACCCCAACATTACCATCCACCCCAACATTACCATCCACCCCAATGCTAAGATCCATCCCAACATTACCATCCACTCCAATGTTACCATCCACCCCAACGTTACCATACACCCCAACATTACCACCCACCCCAACGTTACCATCCACCCCACCGTTACCATCAACCCCAACGTTACCTTCCACCCAACATTCCCATCCACCCCAACATCACCATCCACCCAAACGTTACCCTCCACCCAATGCTACCATCCATCCCAACATTACCATCCATCCCAACATTACCATCCACCCCAACCATTACCATCCATCCCAGCATTACCATCCACCCATACGTTACCATCCACCCCAACGCTACCATCCACCCCAACACTACCATCCACCCCAACACTACCATCCACCACCAATGCTACCATCCTCCCTACACTACCATCCTCCCCAACACAACCATCCACCAATGCTACCAACCACCCCAACTACCATCCACCCCAACATTACCATCCACCCCAACACTACCATCCACCACCAATGCTACCATCCAACCCAATGCTACCATCCAGCCCAACACTACCATCCACCCCAACACTACCCATCCACCACCAATGCCACCATCCACCCCAATGCCACCATCCACCCCAACGCTACCATCCACCCCAACGTTACCATCCACCACCAATGCTACCATCCACCCCAACGCCACCATCCACCCCAACGTTACCATCCACCCCAACACTACCATCCACCACCAATGCCACCATCCACCCCAACGCCACCATCCAACCCAACGTTACCATCCACCACCCATGCCACTATCCAATTCCAATGTTACCATCCACCCCAACACCACCATCCACCACCAATGCTACCATCCACCCCAACGCTACCATCCATCCCAACGTTACCATCCACCCCAACACTACCATCCACCACCAATGCCACCATCCACCCCAGCCCTACCATCCACCCCAACGTTACCATCCACCCCAACACTACCATCCACCCCAACGTTACCATCCACCCCAACATTATCATCCACCCAACATTACCATCCACCCTAACGTTACCATCCACCCCAACGTTACCATCCACCCCAACATTACCATCCACCCCAACGTTACCAATCCACCACCAATGCTACCATCCACCCAACACTACCATCCACCCCAAAGTTACCATCCACCCCAACATTATCATCCACCCCAACATTACCATCCACCCCAACGTTACCATCCAACTCCAACGTTACTATCCACCCTAATGTTACCATCCACCCAACATACCATTCACCCCAACGTTACTATCCACCAATGCTACCATCCACCCAACGTTACCATCCACCCCAACATACCTCCACCCCAACATTACCATCCACCCCAAAATTCCATCCAGCCCAACATTACATCCACCACAATGCCAAGATCCATCCTAACATTACCATCCACCAACGTTACCATCCACCCCAACGTTACCATCCTCCTCACATTACCATCCACCCAACCATCCACCCCAACATCCCATCCACCCCAACGACCATATACTGAAAACCACCATCCACCCCAACGCTACCTTCCACCCCAAGACTACCATCCACCCCAACACTACCATCCACCCCAATGCTACCATCCACCCAAACTTTACCATCCAACCTAACTTTACCATCCACCCCAACATTACCATCCACCCCAACGCTACCATCCAACTTCCAACGTTACCATCTACCAACACTACCATCCACCCCAACACTACCCATCCACCACCAATGCTACCATCCACCCCAACGTTACAATCCACCCCAACGCCACCATCCACCCCAACACTTCATCATCCACCACCAATGCCACCATCCAGCACCAACGTTACATCCATCCTAACGCCACCATCCAACCCAACAACACTACCATCCACCCCAACACAACCATCCACCACCAATGCTACAATCCACCCCAACACGACCATCCACCCCAACGCCACCATCCACCCCAACACTACCATCCACCACAATGCCACCATCCAATCCAACATCACCATCCAACCTCAACATTACCATCCAACCCAACACTACCATCCACCCAAACACTAAATCCACCACCAATGCCACCATCCACCCCAATGCTACCATCCATCCCAACACCACCATCCACCCCAACACTACCATTCACCACCAATGCCACCATCCAATTCACGTTACCATCCACCCCAACATCACCAACCACCCCAACACTACCATCCACCACCAATGCTACCATCCACCCCAATGCCACCATCCACCGCAGCATCACCATCCACCCCAACACTCAACATCCACCCCAACACCACATCCACCACCAATGCCACAATCCACCCAACACTACCATCCACCACCAATGCCACCATCCAACCCAACGTTACCATCCAACCCCAACGTCACCATCCACAACCAATCACCACCATCCACCCCAACGCCACCATCCACCCAACACCACCATCCACCACCAATGCCACCATCCAACTCCAACGCCACCATCCACCTAACCCACCATCCACCCCAACACCACCCTCCACCCAACATTACCATCCACCACCAACGCTACCATCCAACTCCACCAACCAACCAACGCCACCAACCAACTCAAACGCATTCATCTCACCACCAATGCCACCTTCCACCCCAACGCAAACCATCCACCCCAACGTTACCATCCACCCCAACACCACCATCCACCACCAATGCCACCATCCAATCCAACGCCACCATCCACCCCAAGGTCACCATCCACCCCAACACTACCATTCACCAACAATGCCACCATCCACCCAACGCCACCATCCAACCCAACATTACCATCCATCCAACATTGCCATCCATCCCAACACTACCATCCACCCCAACGCCACCATCCACCCCAACGCCACCATCCACCCAAACGTTACCATCCACCCCAACATCACCATCCACCCCAACACTACCATCCACCTACCACTAACATCTCACCGCCAATGCCACCATCCACCCCAACGCCACCATCCACCCCAACGCCACCATCCACCCCAACACCAGCATCCACCACCAATGCCACCATCCACCACCAATGCCACCATCCACCCCAACGCCACCATCCACACCAACACCACCATCCACCCAAAACCACCATACCCACCCATGCCACCATACACCCAATGTCACCATCCAACCCAACACTACCATCCACCCCAACACTACCATCCAACTCCAACAACCACCATCCAACCCAACAACCACCATCCACCACCAATGCCACCATCCACTCAACACTACCATCCAACTCCAACACCACCATCCACCACCAATGCTACCATCCAACCCAACGCCACCATCCACCCCAACGTTACCATCCACCACCAATGCCACCATCCACCCCAACGCCACCATCCACCCCAACGCTTCCACTTCCAACCAAACACTCACCATCCAACCCAACACTACCATCCACCACCAATGCTACCATCCACCCCAACGTTACACCCACCCCAACGCCACCATCCACCCCAACATCATCATCCACCACCAATGCTACCATCCAGCACCAACGTTACCATCCACCCCAACGCCACCATCCACCCCAACACCACCATCCACCCCAACACAAACCATCCACCACCAACGCCACAACCAACCCCAACACCCACCATCCAACCAACGCCACCATCCACCCCAACACCACCATCCACCACAATGTCACCATCCACCCCAACATCACCATCCAACCCAACATTACCATCCACCCCAACACTACCATCCACCCAAACACTAAAATCCACCACCAATGCCACCATCCACCCACAAATGCCACCATCCATCCCAACACTACCATCCAACTCCAACACCACCATTCACCACCAATGCCACCATCCACCCCAATGTCACCACCATCCAACCCAACACACCAACCACCCCAACACCACCATCCACCACCAATGCCACCATCCACCCCAATGCCACCATCCACCGCAGCACTTCACCATCCACCCCAACACCAACATCCACCCCAACACTACCATCCACCACCAACGCCACAACCAACCCCAACACCACCATCCACCACCAATGCCACCATCCAACTCTAAACGTCAACATCCAACCCAACGTCACCATCCACAAACCAACACTCACCATCCACCCAATGCCACCATCCACCCAACACCACCATCCACCACCAATGCCACCATCCAACCCAACGCCATCCATCCAACTCAACCCTACCATCCACCCCAACACCACCTTCAACATTACCATCCACCACCAATGCTACCATCCACCCCAACGCCACCAACCACCCCAACGCCACAACCACCCCAACGTTACCATTCACCACCAATGCCACCTTCCACCCCAACCATCCACCCCAACGTTACCATCCACCCCAACACTACCATCCACCACCAATGCCACCATCCAACCAACGCCACCATCCAACCCCAGCGTCACCATCCACCCCAACACCACCATGCACCACCAATCTACCACCCATCCACCCCAACGCCACACATCCACCCAACACCACCATCCACCAAATGTTCATCTCCAACCCAACACACCATCCACCCTAAACACCACCATCCAACCCCAACACTACCATCCACCACCAATGCCACCATCCACCCGAACGCCACCATCCACCCCATCGCCACCATCCACCCAAACACCACCATCCACCAATGCTACCATCCACCCCAACGCCACCATCCACCAACATTACCATCCACCCCAACACTACCATCCACCCCAACACTACCATTCACCGCCAATGCCACCATCCATCCCAACGCCACCATCCACCCAACACTACCATCCACCCAAACACCACCATCCACCACCAATGCCACCATCCACCACCAATGCCACCAATCCAACTCTATTCATCCACCCAAACGTCACCATCTAACCACCACTACTTTCATCCACCACCAATGCCACCATCCACCCCAATGCTACCATCCACCACCAGTGCTGCCATCCAACCCATTGTTCCACTCATCTACCACCAATGCTACCATCCACCCCAATGCCACCATCCACCCCAATGTTACCATCCACCCCAACACTACCATCCTCCCCAACACTCACCATCCACCACCACCCCCATCCAACCTCAACGTTACAATCTAACCCAACGCCACCATCCAATCCCAACAACACTATCCACCACCAATGCCACCATCCAGCCGCAACGCCATCATCCACCCAACGCCACCATCCAACTCCAACACTCCATCCACCCCAACCTTTACCATCCACCAAACGCTACCATCCACCACAACACTCACCATCCACCCCAACAAAACCATCCACCACCAATGCCACCATCCACCCCAACACGACCATCCACCCAACGCCACCATCCAACCTCAACACTACCATCCGCCCCAAACAAACCATCCTCCACCAATGCTACCATCCACCCCACGACCATCCACCCCAACGTTACCATCCACCCCAACAATACCATCCACCCCAACACTACCATCCACCACCAATGCTACCATCCACCTGATCGCCACCATCCAACCCAAAAATTCACCATCCACCCCAACACCAACCATCCAACTCCACCACCATCCACCGCCAATGCCACCATCCAACTCCAACGCTACCATCCACCACCAATGCCACCATCCAACACACAACGCCACCATCCACCCCAAACGCCACCATCCACCACCAACAACACCACCATCCACCCCAAACACTACATCCACCACCAATGCCACCATCCTCCCCAACTGCCCATCCACCCAAACGTTACCATCCACGCCCACTACCATCCACCACCAATGCTACCATCCAATCCAATGCCACCATCCACCCCAAGCGTTACCATCCACACCAACACTACCATCTCCCACCAATGCTAACATCCACCCAAAACGCCACCATCCATCCCAACGCTACCATACACCCCAACGCAAATCCATCCACCACCAATGCTACCATCCAGCCCAACGCCACCATCCACCCCAACTTCACCATCCAACTCCAACACTACCATCCACACCCCAACACTACCATCCACCTACCACCTACCATCCACCCCAACGCCACCATCCACCCCAACATTACCATCCACCCCAACACTTCATCCAACCAACACTACCATCCACCCCAACACTACCATCCACCACCACGCTACCATCCACCCCAACGTTACCATCAACCCCAACACTCACCATCCACCACCAATGCTACATAATACGTAACTGAACGAAGTACATTGAT
>NW_024722264.1:25733-32675 GCF_018991925.1 Homarus americanus
TTATCATACAGTAATGTTGGGTGGATGGTAACGTTAGGGTAGATGGTAATGTTAGGGTGGATGGTAATGTTGGGGTGGATGATGTTGGGGTGGATGGATAGCATTGGGTGGATGGTAATGTTGGGGTGGATGGTAACGTTGTGGTGGATGGTAATGGGGTGGATGGTTAATGTTGGGTGGAGGTAACGTTGGGGTGATGGGTTTTGGGTGGATGGTAACGTTGGGGTGGATGAATGTTGGGGTGGATGGTAACGTTGAGGTGGATGGTAATGTTGAGGTGGATGGTAACGTTGGGTGGATGGGACATTGGGTGGATGGTAATGTTGGGGTGGATGGAAATGTTGGGGTGGATAACGTTGGGTGGATGGTAATGGGGTGGATGGTAACATTGGGTGGATTGTAGTGTTGGGTGGATGGTAATGTTGGGGTGGATGATATTTGATGCGATGGCTAAACGTTGGGGTGGATGGTAACGTTAGAGTGGATGGTAATGTTGGGATGGATGGTAGCATTGGGGTGGATGGTAACGTTGGGGTGGATGGTAATGTTGGGATGGATGGTAGCATTGGGGTGGATGGTAAGGTTAGGGTTGGATGGTAACGTAGGTGGATGGTAACGTTGGGGTGGATGGCAACGTTAGGGTGATGGTAATGTTGGGGTGGTGGATGATAATGTTGGATGGTAACGTTGGGGTGGATGGTAACGTTGGGGTGGATGGTACCGTTGGGTGGAAGGTATTGTTGGGATGAATGGTAGCGTTGGGGTGGATGGTAATTTTGGGGTAGATGGTAACGTTGGGGTGGATGGTAGAGCTGGGGTGGATGGTAGTGTTGGATGGATGATGTTGGGGTGGATGGTAGCGTTGGGGTGGATGGTAGTGTTGGGATGGATGGTAACGTTGGGGTGGATGGTAACGTTGGGGTGGATGGTAATGTTGGGGTGGATGGTAATGTTGGGGTGAATGGTTACGTTGGGTGTATGATAACGTTGCTGTGGATGGTAATGTTGGGATGGATGGTAACGTGGTGGATGGTAATGTTGGGATGGATGGTTGCATTGGGGTGGATGTAACGTTTGGTGGATGGTAATGCTGGATGGATGGTAACGTTGGGGTGGATGGTAATGTTGGGATGGATGGTAGCGTTTGGGTGGATGGTGGCGTGGATGGTAACGTTAGGGTGGATGGTAAAGGTTGGGGTGGATGGTAATGTTGGGATGGATGGTAATGTTGGGATGGATGGTAGCATTGGAGTGGATGGTAGTGTTGGGATGGATGGTAACGTTGGGGTGGATGGTAACGTTGGGGTGGATGGTAATGTTGGGGTGGATGATAACGTTGGGGTGTATGGTAACGTTGCTGTGGATGGTAATGTTGGGATGGATGGTAACGATGTGGAGGATGGTAATGGTGGGATGGATGGTTGCGATGGGGTGGATGGTAACGTTTGGGTGGATGGTAATGGTGGGATGGATGGTAACGTTGGGGTGGATGATAATGTTGGGATGGATGGTAGCGTTTGGGTGGATGGTGGCGTGGATGGTAACGTTAGGGTGGATGGTAGCGTTGGGGTGAATGGTAAAGTTGGGGTAGATGGTAGCGTTGGGGTGGAGGGTAATGTTGGAATGGATGGTAATGTTGGGGTGGATGGGAGTGTTATAATGTATGGTAATTTTGGGGGTGGATGTTAACGTTTGACGGATTGGTAATGTTGGGGTGGATGGCAACGTTGGGGTGAAGGCAGCATTGGGGGTGGGATGGCACGTTGGGGTGTGATAGCCTGGCGTTGGGGTGGATGGCAACATTGGGTGGTGGATGGAAGGTTGGGGTGATGGTGAAAATAGTGCATAATAGCGTTGTGGGTGATGGTAGCGTTGGGGTGATGGCAATTTTGAGGTGGATGGTGTGTCAGTGGATGGTAATGTTGGGACGGATGGTAACGTTGCGGTGGATGCAGGGTGGGCAGATGGTAGTGTTGGGGTGGATGGTAGTGTTGGGGTGGATGGTCAGGATGGGGTGGATGGTAGTAGGGGTGGATGGTAATGTTGGGACGGATGGCACGTTGGGGTGGATGGAGGCGGATGCAACGTTAGGGCGGATGGCAATGTTGGGGTGGATGGCAATGCTTCAGGCGGATGGCAATACTGGGGTGATTTGCATTGGGGTGGATGGCAATGTTGGGGTGGACGGGAGTGCTTGGAACGGATGCAGGTGTTGAACGGATGGTACGATCGATGGATGATGGAAGGTTGGGGTGGATGGTGGAAGCGTTGGGGTGGATGGTGGCAGCGTTGGGGTGATGGTAATTTGGGGGTGATGGCAACGCTGGGGGGATGGTAATGTTGGAACGGATGGCAACGTTGGGGTGGATCGTAATGTTGAATGGATGGTAACGGGGTGGATGAAATGTAGGACGATGGCAACGTTGGGGTGGATGGTATCGTTGGGGTGATGGTAGCTTTGGGGTGGACAGTGTTTTGGGTAGATGGAAGCGTTGGGGTGGATGGGAGTGTTGGGGTGATGCAATTTTGGGGTGGATGGACAATGTTGGGGTGGATGGTAATGTTGGGACGGATGGTAATGTTGGGACGGATGGCAACGTTGGGGTGGATGGCACCTTAAAGTGGATGGACAACGTTGGGGTGACGGCAACGTTGGGGGTACGGTAATGTTGGGATGGATGGTAACGTTGAGGTGGATGGCAACGTTGCTGTGGATGGTAGTGTTGGGATGGATGGTAACGTTGTGATGGATGGTAGCGTTGGGGTGGATGGAAATGTTTGGGTGGATGGTAATGCTAGGATGGATGGTATCGTTGGGGTGGATGGTGGCGTGGATGGTAACGTTAGGGTGGATGGTAAAGTTGGGGTGGATGGTAATGTTGGGATGGATGGTAACGTTAGGGTGGATGGTAATGTTGGGGTGGATGGTAGGGTTGGGGTTGATGGTAACGTTAGGTGGATGGTAATGTTGGGGTGGATGGTAATGTTGGGGTGGATGGTAATGTTGGGGTGGATGTTAGCATTGGGGTGGATGGTAATGTTCGGGTGGATGGTAACGTTGTGGTGGATGGTAATGCTGGGGTGGATAGTCAATGTTGGGGTGGAGGGAAACGTTGGGGTGCATGGTAGTTTTGGAGTGGATGGTAACGTTGGGGTGGATAGGAATGTTGGGGTGGATGGTAACATTGGGCTGGATGGTAATGTTGAGGTGGATGGTAACGTTGGGGTGGATGGGAGCATTGGAGTGGATGGTAATGTTGGGGTGGATGGTAATGTTGGGATGGATGGTAACGATGTGGTGGATGGTAATGTTGGGATGGATGGTTGCATTGGGGTGGATGGTAACGTTGGGTGGATGGCAATTCCTGGGATGGATGGTAACGTTGGGGCAGATGGTAATGCTGGGATGGATGGTACGCTTGGGTGGGATGGCAGGCGGATGGCAACGTTAAGGTGATGGTAATGTTGGGGGTGGATGGTAATACAGATGGATGGTAATGTTGGGACGGATGGCATCGTTAGGTGGATGGTAAACGTTAGTGGATGGCATTGTTGGGGTGGACGGTAAAGTACTGGGGTGACGGCAATGACGGCAGACGGCAATGTTGACGGATGGTAATGTTAGTGGATGGTAACGTAATGGTGGATGGTGCAACGTTAGGGTGGATGGTACCGTTGGGGGTGGATGGCAGCATTGGGGTGATGGTAATGGTGGGGTGGATGGTAAAGCTGGGGGGGATGGTAATGTTTGGGTGGATGGTAGTGTTGGGGTGGATGGTATTTTTGGGGTGTATGGTAACGTTGGGGTGGATGGTAACGTTGGGGTGGATGGTAATGTTGGGGTGTATGGTAATGTTGGGATGGATGGTAGGATTGGGGTGGATGGTAACGGTTGGGTGGTTGGTAATGTTGGGATGTTTGGTAGCATTGGGATGGATGGTAATGTTGGGGTAGATGGTAATGTTAGGGTGGATGGTAGCGTTGGGGTGGATGGTAATGTTGGGGTGGATGGTAATGTTAGGGTGGATGGTAACGTTGGGGTGGTTGGTAACGTTGAGGTGGATGGTAACGTTAGGGTTGATGGTAAGGTTCGGGTGGATGATAATGTTGGGGTGGATGGTAACGTTGGGGTGGATGGTAACGTTGCGGTGGAAGGTAATGTTGGGATGGATGGTAGCATTGGGGTGGATGGTAATTTTGGGGTGGATGGTAACGTTGGGGTGGATGGTAGCGCTTTGGGGGATGGTAGTGTTGAAATGTATGGTAATGTTGGGGTGGATGGTAGCGTTGGGGTGGATAGTAAAGTTGGGGTTGTTACGAACCCCGCCACCAATTGTCATGATCTACCTACCCAGCACCACGAGCAACGCCATCTAGGGACGAAACACGAGTCTGACTCGTCTTAGTTACCACTCCCGGGTTTCCCTTCTCCATATCCTGGTTGTTGCGTCACCTCCTCAAAGTCTTCTTTGTCAGCTCCAATTCGAGGAGAGAGCACTTCACTCTGGGAAGTGACCACAAGATCACCTATCCTGGAAACCTACGGCACAGTGACTACCTACCTTCTTCTACAATACTCAGCCTTGCTCGTCAGCCATCTCAGCTCCGCACTTAAGTATTTGTAATCTTATATTGCCTCCCCCACGTCCACTTGCTTCAAATTATTGTATGTTGTATAAATATGTATATACTGTTAATGTTTAGGTTAAGTATGGTTAAGGGTAAATTATAGGAAGCTGAATATTTTGTTAAGGAATTTATGGTACTTTCTTATACACAACAAAAACTCTCATCCTTTGTCTACCCTTTTATAGTCCGATTGTCTTTGTATTTTTTTTTGTTGTTGCCTGTTGGGATATGGGTAGACTTTTAACAATATTCTAAATCCCCAACTCGTAACAGGGTGGATGGTAATGTTGGGGTGGATGGTAACGTTGGGGTGGTTGGTAATGTTGGGGTGTATTGTAATATTGGGGTGGATGATAACGTTGGGGCAGATAGGAATATTGGGGTGGATGGTAACATTGGGGTGTATGATAATTTTGGGGTAGATGGTACCTTTGGGGTGGATGGCAAATGCCAGTGGGATGGCAATGTTGGGGTGGAGATAATTTGTGCATGGTAACTTTGGGGTGATGGCAATCGCTGGGGTGATGGTAATGCTGGGGTGGATGGTAATGTTGGGGTGGATGGTAACGTTGGGGTGCATGGTAGTTTTGGAGTGGATGGGAATGTTGAGGTGGATGGTAACGTTGGGGTGGATGTTAATGCTGCGGTGGATGGTAACGATGAGGTGGATTGTAGCGTTGGAGTGGATGGTAATTTTGGGGTGGATGGTAACATTGCGGTGGATAGTAACGTTGGGGTGGATGGTAACGTTGGAGTGGAGGATAATGTTGGGATGGATCTTAGCATTGGGGTGGATGGTAATGTTGGGGTGGAGGGTAACGTTGGAGTGGATGGTAATGTTGAGATGGATGGTAACGTTGAGGTGGAGTGTAGCGTTGGAGTGGATGGTAATGTTGGGGTGGATGGTAACATTGGGGTGGACAGTAACGTTGGGGTGGATGGTAACGTTGGATTGGATGGTAATGTTGGGTTGATGGTTACGTTGGGGTGAATTGAGAGCGTAGGGTGGATGGTAATGTTGGGGTGGATGATAATGTTGGGGTGGATGGTAAATTGCGGTGGATGGCAACGTTGTGGTGGATGGTAATGTTGGGGTGGATGGTAATGTTGGGGTTGATGGTTACGTTGGGGTGGATGAGGAGCGTAGGGTGGATGGTAATGTTGGGGTGGATGGTTGTGTTTGGGTGGATGGTAGTGTTGCGGTGGGTGGTAATGTTGGGGTTGGATGGTAACGTTGGGGTGGATTGTAATGTTGGGGTTGGATGGTAACGTTTAGATGGATTGTAATGTTGGGGGTGGATGGTAGCGTTGGGGTGGATGGTAATGTTGGGGTGGATGGTAATGTTGGGGTGGATGGTAACATTGTGGTGGATGGTAGTGTTGGGGTGGATGGTAGTGTTGGGGTGGATGATAGCATTGGGGTGGATGGTGCTGTTGGGGTGGATGGTAATGTTGGGGTGGATGGTAACGTTGGGGTGAATGGTGGCGTTGGGGTGGATGGTAACGTTGGGGTGGATGATGGCGTTGGGGTGGATGGTAGCGTTGGAATGGATGGTAATGCTGGGGTGGATGGTAATATTGGGGATGGATGGTGGCGTTGAGGGTAGATGGTAGTGTTGGGGTGGATGGTAATGCTGGGGTGGAAGATAGTGTTTTATATGGATGGTAATTTTGGGTGGATGGTAGCATTGGGGTGATAGTAGTGTTGGGGTGGATGGTAGTGTTGGGGTGGATGGTAGTGTTAGGGTTGGATGGTTGTGTTAGGGGTGGATGGTAGCATTGGGGTGGATGGTGGCGTGAGTTGGATGGTAATGTTAGGGTGCATAGTAACGTTGGGATGGATGGTAACTTTGTGGTGGATGGTAACGTTGGGGTGGATGGTAATGTTGGGATGGATTGTAACTTTGGGGTGGATGGTAATGTTGGAATGGATGGTAACGTTGGGTGGATGGTAATGATTAGGGTGGATGGTGGCGTTGGGGTGGATGGTAATGTTGAATGGATGGTAACGTTGGGGTGGATGGTAATGTTGGGGTGGATGGTAATGTTGGGATGGATGGTAATGTTGGGATGGATGGTAACGTTGGGGTGGATGGTAATGTTGGAATGGATGGTAACGTTGGAATGGATGGTAACGTTGGGGTGGATGGTAATGTTGGGGATGGATGGTAGCGTTGGGGTAGATGGCAGCATTGGGGTAGATGGTAACGTTGGGGTGTGGATGGTAATGTTGGAATGGATGGAAACGTTGGGGTGAATGGTAATGTTGTGGGTGGATGGTAATGTTGGGATGGATGCAATACATGGCTTCTA
>NW_024722265.1:0-2053 GCF_018991925.1 Homarus americanus
GTGTACCTGGAATGTGAGAATTGCACCTGGGAGGTTCATGTGTAATCTGGGAGTGTCAGAGATGTACCTGGGAGGTCAGGGGTGTACCAGGGAGGTCAGTGGAGCACCTGGGAGTGTCAGAGGTATTACTCTTGGGAGTGTCAAAGGTGTATCCTTGGGAGTGTCGCACGGGTACCTGAGGTCAGGAGGTACCAGGGAATGCTCAGTGGAGTTCCTGGGAGTGTCGAGGTACATCTGGGAGTGCCAAAGGTGCGCCCTGGGAGCATCAGGAGGTGTACCTGGGAGTGTCAAAGGTGTACCTGGGAGTATCAGGTGTACCAGGGAGTGTCAATGGAGTACCTGGGAGTGTCAGAGGTGTTCCTGGGAGTGTCTGGAGGTTCCTGGGAGGTCAAGGGCGGTGCACCTTGGAGTGTCAGAGGTGTGCCTGGGGAGTGTGTGAGGTGTTCCTGGGAGTGTCTGGAGGTGTGCCTGGGAGTGTCTGGAGGTACCGGGGAGTGTCAGCGGTGTGCCTGGGAGTGTCTGAGGTGTTCCTGGGAGTGTCTGAGGTGTACCTAGAAGGTCAAAGAAGCACAAGGGAGTGTCACAGGAGTACCTGGGGAGTGTGAGAGGTGTGCCTGCGAGTGTGAGAGGTGTACCTAGAAGTGTCTGAGGTGTACCAGGGAGGCCAGAGGTGTACCTGTGGAGTATCTGAGGTGGGAGTGTCAGGGGAGAACCAGGGAGTGAAAGAGGTGTACCCACTGTCAGCTGTACCAGGGAGAGTCTGAGGTGTACCTGGGAGGCTGGTGAGGTGTACCAGGAGGCTCAGAGGAATACTTAGGAGTGCCTGAGGTGTACCTGGGAGTGTCAGGAGGTGTACCGAGCATCGGAAGCCGGCCTTAGGAGTGTCGTTGTTGTACCTGGGAGTGTCGGAGGCGGACCTGGGAGGCGTCAGAGGTGTACCTGGGAGTATCAGGAGGTGTACCTGGGAGAGTCAGAGGTACCTTGGGAATGTTTGGGGTAAACCAGGAGTGTCAGTGAAGCAATCTGGGAGCCTAAAGGTGTACCTGGGAGTATCGGAGGTGTACCTGGGAATATCGGAGGTGTAATTTGAATATCGGAGGTGTTCCAGGAGTGTCAGAGGGCCTGGGAGTCTCAGGAGGTGAACCAGGGAGTGTCAGGAGGAGTGCTCTGGGAGGTCAGAGGTGTACTCAGGGAGGCTGTCAGTGGATTGGGAGTTCCCAAAGATTTTACCTGGAGTATCAGAGGCGTACCTTTGGAATATCTGAGGTGTACCTGGGAATATCGGAGGTGTACCTGAGTGTCAGAGGTGTACCTGGGGGAGTGTCAGAGATGTGCCTGGGAGTGTCAGAGGTGTACCTTGGGAGTGTCGGATGTGTACCTGGAGAGTCACAGGAGGCCTTGGATTGTCACAGAGGTGTACCTGGCAAGTCTCAGGAGGGGTGCACCTGGGAGGCCAGAGATGCACCTAGGGAGGCCGAGGTGTATCTGGGAGTGCCGGACGTATCTGGGAGTGTGTCAGAGGACTACCAGGGAATGTCAGTGGAGTACCTGGGAGTGTCAGAGTGTACCTCGGAGGTCAGAGGTGTACCTGGGAGGTGAGAGGTACTGCGAGTGTCAGAGGAGTACTTGGGAGTGTCGGAGGAGCACCTGGGAGTGTGGAGAAGTGTACCTGGGAAAGTCTGAGTGCCCTGAGTGTCAGAGAACAGAGTGTCAGAGGTGTCTGGGAGTGTCAAAGGTGTACCTGGGAGGCCGGAGGTGTACCTGGGAGTGTAAGAAGTGCACCTGGGAGTGTCGGGAGGTGCACCTGGGAGTGTCGGTGTACTTGGGAATGTCAGAGGTGACCTGGGAGTGTCAGCGGTACCTGGGAGTGTCTGAGGTTCCTGGGAGTGTCAGAGGTGCCTGGGAGGTCAGACATGCACTTGGGAATGTAAGAGGTGCACCTGAGTGTCTGAGGTGTACCTGGCAGTGTCTGAGGTGTACCTGGCAGTGTCTGAGGTGTACCTGGCAGCATCGCGGTGACCTGGGAGTGTCAAGCGGTGTACCTGGGAGTGTT
>NW_024722266.1:0-5810 GCF_018991925.1 Homarus americanus
TGTAATTCAAGATTATTTTCCTTAAATCAACACTGCACTGCATTATATATTGTCAATATGTAAAATATATTTCAAAATGACCAATAATTTGCTTGGAAACACAGAAAAAAAGTGTTTAGCTGAAGAGAGTCTCAAGCAAGATGTTACCTCCAGTGAAAACAGAGAGAGACTAACGCCTGTTTGCTGTGTTAGGAGGCTGGATGCCGCGCATTAAACTAGTCACTTTACCTTCAATTATGTTCAATAATCGTTAAAATGACTAAAAAATTGAATATTAAACTTTTAAAATTATTGAATAGTATAAACTTCTTGATATTTACTAAAATAGTAAGGAATTTAAGCCCTAGAACCGATTAATGTATTGGTAGTAGATGCAGTGGAAGCGCCCCTTTGAGAAAAATCCCGAACCAGCACAAGAACACATAAAATTTCCTAAACAAAATGAATTGTCCATGACCCGTGGAAAGATAGCGTCTGTGACTGGGATGAATGAGACACACTGTAAAATTTAGACACTTATATTCCCTCCAACACTACAGACACAATCAAATAATGGTACACCAATATGAGCACCTCTTAACCTAAACTTAAAACACTACTCTGGGGAATAAAAGTTATACATGATATTGAAATTATTAGAAGCTCAGACAATGCCTCATTAGACAACAATAAATTTAAAGTATTAAGAAATGCTGCTTGCACACATGGAACAGGCCGTAAAGGCTTTCAACAAAATAATATCAACCACTGAGAAAATGGTAATAAAATAATAAATTATTAAATCCACCATGAATAGGCCTTAAGGGCGCTCAACAAAATTATATCAAGCACTGAGAAAATTGTATAAAAAATAATAACTTATTAACTCCTCCCTGAATAGGCCTTCAGGGCACTCAACAAAATTATATTACCCCAACAGATGCACACCTCCTAACCTAACTTAAACACTACTCTGGGGAACAAAGGTTATACCTGAGATTGAAATTATAAAGAAATATTAAATGCATTAATGGAACTAAATCACAGTATCACTTGCAACACAAGGGAGAAAACTCATCTGAAAAACAGTTCCCTCATTCTCTGGCTTCAATTAGTGACACAGACATTAAAAAACAATACTATCAAAATTATTTAAGAAATATTAACTACACACAGCAAGACAACATCAGTAACTGAAAAAATACTATTAACTACACACAAAAATATTATCACTATTATTAAGAAGTTACTGAGTCCACCAATACCCGTGAACCATGCTTCCTAACCTAACACATAGATTCCACCTGCACTCCGTAGTTTTTTAAGGCACAACCAACAGGCACCCGTAGTTTAAGGCCCAAACCAGCCTTTCTCAACCTTGGAAATGTACCTTTAAGTTCCACTGACTCTTGGCCCCAGTGTGCGGCCCTGTATCACTCAGCTGGCTTCACTTTACCCCCAGTACATCCATGAAACGGAAAAAAGTGAGCCAATCAGACCTTGTACAGTTGAGAGAAGCTTAGTAAAAGGTTTTCACTAAGCTGCTTGAAGATATGTGGTATTGTGAGCCGAGGTAGAGGAGAGCTGATGATCCCAAACGATCGTCACGTCGTTAGTTGGGCACCTAGACAGCTGGGTTCACTCCAACTCTCACCATACTCAACAGATGGCTCAAACCCAGGTCAGTGGACGGTCATACAGCTCGCTTCACCACTCGTGTCTCATACCGCCAGTGGACGTTATCATACCGCGTGGGGTCTACAGAACCTTGTTAATACTGATGTTAAATAAACGAAGGAACCAGGTCACGCGATCCGTCTCTCCTGGGTACAGCACAGAGGTGGTCCTTGACCTCTCTCACAGCTCCCCGGCCACCTTGCTCCCTGGTTCACGCTTTCCGGGAGTGACTTATTTACCAGACGATTAAACTTAATTAGGACGTACGCAACATTTTCAGACTGGGAAACGATCTATAATTATTTTCAATTTAATAACTGATATTTAATTTCATGATTCGCGTCCCTATTAACTCGGTAAATTACATTTAATATCGTATAGGCCTAGTTCCACAACCTCTCGCTACATGAGGGGAGCGCGGTCTTCCCCCAGACGACCTTGAACTCAGCATCGTCATTGGCGCGGCGTTTGAAATTACACTGAAATTTCTGAATATTACATATATATATATATATATATATATATATATATATATATATATATATATATATATATATATATATATATATATATATATATATATATATATATATATATATATATATATATATATATATATATATATATATATATATATATATATATATATATATATAAAATGAAGAGGAGAACCAGGGTAAACACAAACATCTTGAAGTAGGGCTTCTTTTAATTGCTTATGTTTTGGAAGTAATCCTTTCCCATCATCAGAGCCTAAAAAAGTTTTGAAAAAGTTTAAAAATAAAGGTGATATAGTACAATAAAAACATAATATTATGCGAAAATTTACCTTCGATAAACTTCAAATATTTAAAAAAGAGCAATCCTCTTCAAAACTGACGAAAATGACGAGAGACCTACATACAAAGCTAAAATCAGGAAATAAAATGAACGGGGGTATTACCTTAATTCAGACGAGCCTTAATATGAAAAACATAACAATTCACTAGAGGCCATATCACAAAGCGATGGCTTTTCTTTGTACTGGTGTAATGCCTCCATAAAGAGGAGGTCTGTATCACAGTAGCTCGTTCCAAGAACTGAGAAATCAGACGGCTATAACGGGTGGTCATGTTGGTGGGCGTGGTTACGAATAGCTGAATGTGGTGGTTGTGTTATTAAATGGCCTGTTCGAACGGAACGGCCCAAGTGTTCATGGATGCGAGTTATCAAATATCTCTGAGTTTTACCTATATATGCTGCCCTACAGCTAGCACACGTAAATTGATAAACAACTGAGGATTGCAGGTGTGTGGGTATGGTGTCTTTAATTTTAAAGAATTTCTTAATTGAACTCCTGGTTTTAAAGATTAGTCTAAGAGAAATTTGTGGATAGAATTCATTGAAAAGCTTCTTAAGTTTATTTCTAAGGGTGATACTGAGTGGGCCTGTGTACGGTATGGTGAAATAGATAGAATATTTAGGGACAGTGTGGATTTGAGGCTGTGTGGGAATAAAAACCTATTAAGCGTTTTGCAAATATAAGTGTCTGTAAATCTCTTAGGGGAAACCATTGTTAAAGAGTAGTTCCTTTATGTATTTTAGTTCAATATCCAAGTGGAAATAGCCAGAACATATATTGAAGGCTCTGTTGGTAAGAGTACGTACTAGATTACGTTTGTAATTAAGAGGAATAAAAGATGAAAATTTTTAACTCAAACCAGTGAAAGTTGGTTTTCTGTATAAGGCTGTCTCGAAACTATTATGAAGACGGTGGATATTAACATCAAGGAATGGAAGAATATTTTCCTTTTCCAATTCACAAGTAAATTTGATGTTGCCATGTTTCGAATTTAAATAATTTAGGAACATAGGGACGTGATCAAGTGATCTGAAAATTAAAAAAGTGTCATCAACATACCGACGATAGAACAAAGGCTTAAATTGGGTGGGGGGGGACATTCGGTAAGCCAAAGCTTCTCGTGGTGACAGAGGAAAGCGTTGGCCAACGTGGGGCCTAAAGGTGAACCCATAGCAACACTATCACATTGTTTATATGCTTTGTTATTAAATAAAAACAAACATTCATTTACAGCCAGTTTTAAAAATTCTTTAAATTGTGGTCCATTGAATCCATCAATTACAGTGACCCCTCGTTTAACGAACACCTTGGTTAACGTAATTTCGATTAACGAACTGCCTTCCATAAGGATCTTCAATTCGGTTAACGAACAAAAATTCGGTTAACGAAGTTCTTACGAAGCGACCTCAACATGTTTTCGCTTGCACTGACCGGGCAACCAGCTTTAGTATCAGTCCGCCAATACATTAATCGGTTCTAGGGCTTAAATTCCTTACTATTTTAGTAAATATCAAGAAGTTTATACTATTCAATAATTTTAAAAGTTTAATATTCAATTTTTTAGTCATTTTAACAATTATTGAACATAATTGAAAGGTAAAGTGACTAGTTTAATGCGCGGCATCCAGCCTCTTAACACAGCAAACAGGAGTTAGTCTCTCTCTGTTTTCACTGGAGGTAACATCTTGCTTGAGACTCTCTTCAACTAAACGCTTTTTTCTGTGTTTCCAAGCAAATTATTGGTCATTTTGAAATATATTTTACATATTGACAATATATAATGCAGTGCAGTGTTGATTTAAAGAAAATAATCTTGAATTACACCAGAGAGCTAAAATTTTATGGGTGAAATGGTGCCATGGGGTGACTTCTCTTCCACCCCAATGCCTTCTCTTCTTCCTTCTCCTCCACCCCCATTCTAAATCCCTTCATCATCATCATCATCCAGGCCCCTTCTACATACACACCTCAAAGTAAGTGAACTTTTCTGCCATTTTTGTTGAATTTAGGAAATTTTCGGTGAGCTGGAACCAATTACCCAAAAACCCATTGAAACAATGGTTTCGGTTAACGAACTTTTCGGTTAACGAACGGCCTTCTGGAATGGATTGAGTTCATTAACGGAGGGGTCACTGTATATCAGTATTTGAGAACAGTTCATCTGTACATATGTCAATAGTTTCGGCAAGAGGGATGTTGGTAAATAGAGACTGTATATCAACGCTAGCCATAACACAGTTGTTGAATGAGATGCTAGTTAGCTCCTTAACAAAACTAAAAGAGTCTTTAACAGAGTATTGATTAATGGTGATTGGTGACAGTATGGGAACGAGGAATTTAGACAGATTATAGTTGAAGGTGCCAAGGGCAGACAATATAGGGCGTAAGGGACACTCATCCTTGTGTACCTTTGGTAGACCGTACAGGATACCTGGTTTAGATCCGTTGACAAACATAAGCAATTAAAAGAAGCCCTACTTAAAGATGTTTGTGTTTACCCTGGTTCTCCTCTTCATTATAAAACTACGTTTTCCACGTAACAAGTCCATTGCTGAAGTTATATATATATATATACAGTGGGGTATGCTATAACGAACGTAATTGGTTCCAGAACCTCGTTCGTTATAGCATTCATTCGTTATAGGTTTAATCCGTTCCAGGCCCCCAAATACAACCACTTAACACTGAAAAAATTCTGTGGAAAATGTAAATAATACGGTACTTTATCTTACCTTAGTGTTGTTCAGCATGCAGGACAGGAGGCAGAGGAGGAGAGGGGAGGAGAGAATTATTGAGAAGAGGTGGAAGGAGAGGAGTCATCCTTCCTAGCCCTCTTTGGTGACTGTCTCACAGGCACTTTGTCTGTAGGTTCTTTTGTCATCTTTGTAAAGAAGGAATCCAGGGTTGGCTGCTTCAACCTTGATTTCTGGACCTTCCAAAAGTAGTTCATAACATTGTCATTGAACACACTGATGGCCTTTTGCACAGAACCAACATCAGGATGATAATCCTCAGCAAGCTTGGACAGTTTGCTCCAGCAAAAGAACGCATCCTTGAGATCTTTGGCTGGAATGATGCGGCTTTCCTCCTTGTCCTCCTCCTCCTCCTCCCCTGACTCCTCAGAAGTTAAGCTCCGCTTCAGTGTCTCGTTTTCCTCTTTGTGAAGCTCAAGCAGCTCCTCAGTGGACAGTTCCTTACTGTGCTCTTCCACCAACTCCTCAACATCATCATCATCCACTTCCAGGCCCATGGAATTGCCCAGAGCCACAATTTCATGAACAACAGCTTCTTCTTCTGACTCTTCAAAGCCTTC
>NW_024722267.1:0-25243 GCF_018991925.1 Homarus americanus
AACGAAGGGGGCGTCCATACAAGACCTGGGCAGGGGAGCGTCCGGTGTAGTTAGGTGTGTTGCGGAGTTCAAGAAGACCCCGGTCGAAGGCCTCGCAGTCAATATTCCCAAAAGGGGCCACCTTAAGGATGAGGTGCTTCAAGGATTTGACAGCAGCCTCAGCGTGGCCGTTGGACTGCAGGTAATGGGGCGATGACAACACATGCCGGACTCCCCATCGGTCAAGGAACGCAGCAAAGTCCCGGCTTGTGAACTGAGGCCCTCCGTCGGTTCGCAGGCGTACAGGAACGCCCACGTCACGGAAGTAGTGGCGGAACTTGCTGATGGTGGCGGCAGACGTCGTGTCATTACCGCCCTTGATGACAACCGGCCAACCAGAGAGACGGTCGACGATAACCAGGAAGGACTTTCCTGACACACAGAAAAAGTCGGCCGACACAGACTCAAAGGGGCGGGTGGGGTTGTCGTCACTCATGAAGAGTACCTGCTGCTGGCTGGGTTGTAATACGTGGCGGGGCTTACACACCTGGACAGCATTGGAGATGTCGGGGTCGATGCCAGGCCGGAACACAGTCTGTCGTGCACGTCGTTTGGTGGCCTCAGCTCCACGGTGACTGTCGTGAAGGCGAGCCAAGGCGTGGGGACGTGATGCAGCAGGGACAACTACCGAAGGAGAGGTGTCATTGGCCAGAGGTAGGGGTAGGGCGGCAGCAGGGTAGTTGCTGCTCCCTTCGTGCACCCTGTTGGCGTGTCTTACCTCAAGAATAGGTTTGGGGAAGTCCTGGGAGATGATGGCCAACTCTTGACAATGTCTGTAGGACAGCAAGGGAGTCGGGACACCATTATGCACGTCAATCCAGGCCTGACACGACCTGTTGCCAAAGGTGACATGTGCATAGAGTGAACCCAGGGCTGGGGCCATCTGTGAACCATCTGCCATAAAGCGGAGATCCTTGGGGGGCGGTCCTAGATCACTTGGAGAGAGCCCCAAGCATTGCAAATGCTGGGGACCGATGACTGTAGCATCAGCGCCGGTGTCGGGCAACATCTGGAGACGGGATGACACACCGCCGTAGGTCACGATGACGCTGATGTACTGGGGGACTTTGGTCCTGGGATGCGAGGAGTACACCCTCCTAAAATGGGTCGGGCTTTGTCCAGGGTCGTCGTGCCTCTGATTTGGCGACTGTGGGCGGCCCTCACTGGTAGAAGGGCGCCGAAGCTTCCGCCGACGCTGTCCCTTGGGTTCGTGGGTAGGGCAACACTTGTCATAGTGGCCCAGACGACCGCACACATTGCACTGTACGTACTTAGCTGGGCACCGCACTGTGAGCGACCAGTGGCCCATACGGTCACAACTGTTGCAGGTAGACTGAGCAGCTGGACATACCTGTGTTCCGTGCTGCTTACCACAGTTGTTGCAAAATGAACCGGGCGTGGACGTGGTGGGCGAAGGCGTAGGAGCAGACTTCTTGTCCTTCTTGTGCCGGGACACAGCGCGTACAGCTGTAGGGGGAGCTCGGATGGCAGAGGTGGCACACCTGGCAGCCTCATAGGAGCGACATAACGTCAACACATCCTGAAGAGAAGAGGAAGAGTCGAGGGAGGTGAGGCGTTGGACAAGTTCCTCGTCCTTAACACCCATCAGGATCACCTGCTTCAACTGGGTCTCCTCGCACTGCTGGTGGTGGCCTAAACATATATCTACCTCTTCCGAGGCTCTCTTAAGACGTACATAAAAAGCGTCAAAAGACTCACCCTCCATCTGTCTACAGCTAAACAATTCCCTCCTGCGCAGAGCTTCATTCTGCTGTCCTTTGATGTGCCGTTGTAGAACGTCCAGTACCTCCTCTACAGACAGCGAAGAGGTTGGGGGTACCTGCAACGTATGTTCTAAGACACGCTGAACTTCCAAGGACAGGCACATACGCAGCTGGATGAGTTGTTTAGGCTGTGACAAACTCTGGAGATCCACCATTGTAGCATAATCAGCCCACCGCCGCCGCCATTCGCGAAAAGTCTGGAAATTTACATCAGGCTCCAAGATGGGCGGTGTTTGAGCTGCTACTTTAGGTGGGGCTGGGGGGCGTGAAGGAAGCATGGATGAGGTATCTGAACCATTCAGTACCGAGGCAGTGTTAGAGCCAGGGGCTTGGTTAACAGTGAGGCGAGATATCAAGGCTTCAAACCGTGCACTGTCTTTCATTCTCCGTTGGTGGTCTCGTTCTGCCTCTGCCTGCCTTCTGTGCTCATCCGCCAAACGTCTGTGAGCTTCATCCTCGCGTCTCTCATCTCTCATAAACTTCATTAAGGCAATTATCTCTGGAGATAACGCTGAATGTTGAGGTGAAGGGCTGCGCGATGTTGTGGGAGCTGGGGTGTCATGGTCAGCCTGGTCATCCATCTCTGGGGGACTATCATCCGCTTGACTCATCCAGGCGCTGGGTCCACGGCTACGTAAGGCATGAGACATAACTACTTCCTCTGTGTGCTGTGTCTTAAATCAGTGTTGACCGGTCAGCCCGTCGTATCAACAAGATTTCAGACAAAAATTTTTAATTAAATACACAGATAAGTAGGTTATATATATAAAATATATATAAGAAACCGCGCGGTCAGCAAGTGTTAGTACATGTATGTGTGTGTGTCCCAGGCAGGCAGAGCGTCTCGCCCCAGCTGTGAGGGGGGGTGGAGGCGGCGCTGTGAGGGAGGGGGGTGGAGATAGGAGTAGCTCAGTCGCTCTCTGTAAACGGTCAGAGGAGGGTGTGCTGAGCTCTACACCCCACAAATGCCCAGAACATGCCGTATACCTTGGAAATCCGTTCGAACAAGGTCACACATGAATGGCACGAAACACACAATGCACTAAACACTTCACAGAAATCACTGTCACTGACACTGCTCAAAGTTGCGAAATTCTTCGAGGGATGACGCGGGGTTGACCCAAGGCGGGGATCCATCAGCCGGCTTTCCACAAACTTGCACTAATCACTCGTAATAATCCAGTAAAACTACGCACTGCGCCATGTTAGATGTTCTGGGTAATAAGTTCTATATACAGGAGAGAACACAAACACCTGTATAGTTTTGTAGGTTCGGTTTACTGGATAAGAGTATGTACACAGAGGTGGGTAGCACTGCTCCCTAGCTAAGGTCCGGGTCAACTACTATAGACGACGTATGGCAAGTGATACATTAGCAGCTTCCATACGTCGCCAGGCACATTAATTAAGCGTGTGGGATATGGTAATAACATTGCCACACGCTGCTAGCTAGGCTGAATAAATATAAATGGAGCACATACATAATATACATACATAATACATAATCCAGCATACATAATATACATACACATACGAGGAAACCCAACCCAACCAATCTTAGTGTGTGACGACCACCAATAAGTACTGTTATACTTGTGAAAGATGCGTGACTATTGGATACTAAAGCCACAGAAGTTTCCTAACTCGACCAATCTTAACCCACACGAAGAGCTTTGAAGAAGATGGAACTTGAGGGGTAAAAAAAACTAACCTAACCAATATTAACCTTTTGTTGGCCACACGATTATCGCTACACCTTTAACTTTTTTTTTTACAAGTTGCTCATAATATCCCACAGTACTTTTGGGTCCAGTTCTAGGTATATCTCGTCATTTTCTAACAACTTTTCTTTGTAACGTTTCCGTCACAAATGATTCGTTTTCGAGGTTAGGTTAGTTTAGGTTTGGCTGTCCTTTACTTGGAGTTGAATTATCACAAAAGAAGATCAATTTATCGTCAATATACTTTGAGCTTTACTATTTTAAAAGATCAAATATATTGCCTTTATATAAATACTTTAAGTTTACTAATATATGTAACTAAACGTAAATCATCCAAAAGGAAACTGAAATTGATAGTGTATATATTTATCCTCAAATGTCTACAATAACTGTAGTTGTGTTGCAGTAAAAGGAGAACGTTTATTGTTGTTCAGGAGAGGCTATGAGGGTCACAAGTCACTGCAACCGTTTAATTTTCTTAACACAACAAACACGGGAGCCTTAGTGCCTGGCTATATACTACTGTTATACTAGAGAGAGAGAGAGAGAGAGGCAACATTTCCACCAAGACTCACATAAGAAACAGAAGGTTCAGTTTACAATCGAATTTCCAATAACAATCACAGTTAACGTTTTCTCAACCCGAGATTAAGCAGTTGTCATACCGAGTTATATACATATTTTGTTTCTGTATGATGATGATACCTGGTGTATGTGTGTGTGGGGGGGGGGGAGACAGCTCAAATTAAAAACAATATATTTTAAGTACACTCTTTTTCCGTATTTAGATTAAAAAAAAGCGACAACTTATGGATTGGAAATGTTTGAACATTATGCTTATTAGTATATAATAATTGGTGGGAAAGGTCAAGTATGATTCGTTTATAAACACCGACGTCAACACTCTAGCCTCAGGGTATCACCAGGTCAGTAGCACTAATTCTCACGGGTGAAAAATATAAAAAACAAAAGCTATAATTATATTCCTTTTCTGCAGGTTGTTGGTCTCTGGGGAAATTAGGAGTGAAAAATTACTTTCATCAATTTATAGAGAACAGATGAAGGAATTCCCCGCCAGGTGAGATAACCTGACCTTCTCTAATTAATGAAACCAACAGCCGCTCTTAATGGATTTATTGTCTGAACCAAAACAATTAAAGTGAAACAAGGATGAAGTCAATAGCCGTGATCAATACCAGGTTTTAGAGGACAAAATCATAACACAGATTCACAAGTAGTTTACACGTAGTGTGTGTGACGAAGTCTGTCATTCTCCCCAAAGTATTGATCATAACAACACCACGGCCACACATCACCACCACCGAGTGACATTGAATGTAACACCTACAATAATTACTTTGAAATTAATTAAATTTAATTATGCTTATTGGTTCACAATGAAGGGCATATTAACATAGTTCACCATTGTATAAACTAGCGAAGATATATATAAAGGGGATATAGATAAAGTTCTTATAATATCCGAGCAGGATAGGACTCGGAGCAACGGATTCAAGTTAGATAAGTTTAGGTTTAGGAGGGAGATAGGAAGGAACTGGTTCACAAATAGGGTGGTGGACGAGTGGGACAAGCTTAGCAACTTTGTAGTAAGTGTGGGAACTCTGGAAAGTTTCAAAAGGAGGCTAGATAGATTCATGGATGATAGAGAGCGGTAGTAACTCTCGACAGGAGCTGCCATGCACAGGCCAACCGGCCTATTACAGACTCCTTATTTTCTTATATATACTGTATATATATAGATATATATATATATATATATCTTGATAAAATCACACGGGAAAATGGAAACAACGGAGCACCTTAGCTTTCGTCTTTATTCAAGACATCTTCAGAGGCAACTGGATTACATGGACAGAGAGAGGCTTAAATATGCAGGGTGACCTTAAAAACATGAGGTCAGGTCATAATGATGTCATCCACTAATCCCCACACCAACACACACGTAGAGGAGCTTAAGAGAAGGGGGGGGGGGTGGCGTGACTAGTCAGGTCAGGTCAAAAATAAGGGACCCACAAAATAACTATCATACATCTAGATAAAAGGTTTTCAAAGCATTTTTAACCTTGGGCCACTGACAAATAAATTTATGTAACATATTATCAGTTTTGAACTGACCATCACTAAGGTTTATTGATTTTAATTCCTACAGTCTGTACTCACCCCTGAAGATGTAAATTATACGAAAGCGCTTGGGAACTTCGTGTTTTCTTTTTTCTTGTGGTTATCAGCATATACCTGGATCACGCGCACCTACAGTGATTTATTTGCATATATATATATATATATATATATATATATATATATATATATATATATATATATATATATATATATATATATATATATATATATATATATATATATATATATATATATATATATATATATATATATATATATATATATATATATATATATATATATATATATATATATATATATATATATATATATTATTTCCTGTAGTAGTTTGAAAGTTCCTGATATTAGTAAAACTATTTCATTCAAAAACCTTGTACGAGCAATAGGTAACTGTGACGGCTATGGTGTTGATGAACGCCGATGAGACTACCTCCCTTGTACTCATTATTATCTGTGGGAAAACTAGGGTAAAGAAATTCATATAGCGTCTAGTCGTCCAGTATTCCAAATGCCTTTCACTTAACTTACGATAATGGCCTCCCTGGGGTCCAAATAGTGAGGCGTCCTTACCATGATGGTCAGCCAGCTCTCTCTCATCTCCGTGTAGTCTGGGAGAGGATTGCACTACCTCCGGCCACCTGCTACTTACCAGGAATGGGACGCTTGTCACTGTGTTAATACCAGGGGCAAATCCCGGGACTTGTAATTTGCTACAATTGTTGGGGTTTATGGTCACATTTGCAAATACTGTATTCAGCAGGCAAGGTGCGGACGTTGTTGAGGGGGGCGTGACTCTGTACTGTACTGTACCGTACATGGCCTCCCACAGTGACCTCGACTGGTTACGGTAAGTGGGGAGCAACTCAACGATAGGGAGGCGGCAGTAGAGACCCACAAACACACCCCGAACACAGTACTGTATAGTCTCCGAGGTGTCAAGGGGATGGTGTTACCGTCTGGCATTATAGATATGATAATCCCGAGGCGCTCTCAGTCCACCTAGCTGTAATTGGGGAAGTGAAGGCGGTTGAGTGCAGTCTTGGCTACCCGGCCTCCTTTACTTTCCGAAGACATGCTATGTAGTGTGCCGTATCCACACTGTCCCTAACTGGCAGCCATGTCTATGGGACTCACTATCACTTTTTCACAATTGAGTAACTACTCGAACACCTTCAGACAATCGCTCTTCTTAGGCAAAGGGTGGTCAGGCAGGAGCCCGACAGCTGCCACAGATCGCTGGACTTTAATGTAGCACAAAATGTCCGACACAGCTTACACGAAACAGATGACGATCCAAACATTTTCAGTTCGTAATTCGCTAATTCGTGGCCAACTGAGCTATAGCGTGAAGTGCTCTTAAAACTCCACATACCTGCCGCCTCGCATGCTGTAAAAACATACAATGCTCCGGAAACGCACCAAATATTTTGTAAACGACTCTAAAGTATTTTAACGAGGGTTTTACATCATCAGTAAACAGAAAGGTATTAAACCGCCAGCAAACATTGTATATGCATACTGCATGAAATATGACCTATAATGTTGTTAGCACTGAACAAACTGAAAAAGACTTAAAATAATAATATTTCTTTTTGCAACCGACCTTTTTACACATCACTTTAGCTCGTGTTGTTATACAATACTGTTGTTAGGGTAATGTTTTAATATTTGCAAGACGAATGTGAATTTGTTGCCATCCGGTATAACTTACTATACACTCCCATACTTAGTGTACATTATGTAAGAGAAAATAAACAGTTATAAACAGTAAGATAAACAATAAAAGTAAAAGTAAATTGTCCTTTTACAGATAAAGTTTACTGCAACACGAGGCAACTTCACTCAGCTGATCGTACGTGGGTGGACGGTGAGGCGAAGGAGTTCTTCTCTGGCTGGTTCACACGGGGATGATGATTACTGTCTTCCTGTGTATCATCTGCTCTGCCTCCTCCTTATTTCCACTTTCACCGGTATTGTTTTTTCTTTCTGTTTTCGATTTTGTTTTATTATTTGTATTTTTAACTAAATATTTTCCAGATATTTTGGTTATCTAATGCTTTCAAATATGTGAAATTTGGATATATGAGATAGCGCTGAGACAAGGGCGTTAAGGCCGATGTAACCCGTATATAGGGTCACAGTTAGCCATGACTAGTTCTCCATAATGCCCACACACCCATAGTACCCACACACTATCCACACACTACCTACACACTCACACAAGGATATACAGTGAAATAAACTGCTCTACCTAAATATTATGTAACTCAAAATATATTCCCAAAACAGCACGTTTACAGTTGAAAATAATAAAAGCATAAATAATACAAACAAAATCAATTAATATGTTTTTTATTATTTTTATATATCAGAAATGTTGGGTCAACGCTTCTTGTTGTTCTTTGTCTTTTTCCCAGTGAAGATGTAGTCTCCCCATGGCAGGTACTGGTCCTTTTGTACATGGCAGAAAGTGGTAGTTTCCTTCTTCTTCTTGTTGTTTTGAGGTTTAGTGTGCTTTGTGGTCTGCAGTTTGTTAGAACGGGGGCCCTTCTCCTTCACCTGGCAAGGCTTCACCTCAACCTTTGAAACTTTTGTTACAGTGCGTCGGAACACCATTGTGATTTACTGACACTAACAGCTCTCTCACTGAGGTCAAATCAAAATTTGACCATACAGAAAGAATTACGGTTTAATAAGGTTGGAATTTAAAGAAATTGACAACAAAATGAAGCTCTGTTTATCACTATAGTATTGAGGACTGGTGTTTGTAGAGATGATGGATAGTGTTATAATATGTAGTGATGATGGATGGTGTTATATGTAGTGATGAAGGATGGCGTTATATGTAGTAATGATGGATGGTGTTATATGTAGTGATGATAGGAGGGTAATATATGTAGTGATGATGGATGGTGTTATATGTAGTGATGATGCATGATGATATATGTAGTGATGATGGTTGGTGTTATATGCAGTGATGCTGGATGGTGTTATATGTAGTGATGATGGATAGAGTTATATGTAGTGATGATGGATGATGTTATATGTAGTGATGATGGGTGGTGTTATATGTAGTGATGTTGGATGGTGTTATATGTAGTGATGATGGATGATATTATATGTAATGATGATAGGATGGTTCTATATGTAGTGATGGATGGTGTTATATGTAGTGATGATGGATGATGTTATATGTAGTGATGATAGGATGGTTTTCTATGTAGTGATGATGGATAGAGTTATATGTAGTGATGATGGATGATGTTATATGTAGTGATGATGGGTGGTGTTATATGTAGTGATGTTGGATGGTGTTATATGTAGTGATGATGGATGTTATTATATGTAGTGATGATAGGTTGGTTTTATATGTAGTGATGATGGATGGTGTTATATGTAGTGATGATGCATGATGTTATATGTAGTGATGATGGGTAGTGTTATATGTAGTGATGCTGGATGGTGTCTTATGTAGTGATGATGGATGGAGTTATATGTAGTGATGATGGATGATGATATATGTAGTGATGATGGTTGGTGTTATATGTAGTGATGTTGGATGGTGTTATATGTCGTGATGGATGGTTCTATATGTAGTGATGGTGGATGGTGTTATATGTAGTGATGATGGATCGTGTTATATGTAGTGATGATGGATAGTGTTATATATAGTGATGATGATGGTGTTAGTGAAGATTGTGAAGTGAGATGTAGTGAAGATTGTGAAGTGAGGTGTAGTGAAGATTGTGAAGTGAGATGTATTGAAGATTGTGAAGTGAGATGTGGTGAAGATTGTGAAGTGAGATGTAGTGAAGATTGTGAAGTGAGATGTAGTGAAGATTGTGAAGTGACATGTAGTGAAGATTGTGAAGTGAGATGTAGTGAAGATTGTGAAGTGAGATGTAGTGAAGATTGTGAAGTGAGATGTGGTGAAGATTGTGAAGTGAGATGTAGTGAAGATTGTGAAGTGACATGTAGTGAAGATTGTGAAGTGAGATGTAGTGAAGATTGTGAAGTGACATGTAGTGAAGATTGTGAAGTGAGATGTAGTGAAGATTGTGAAGTGACATGTAGTGAAGATTGTGAAGTGAGATGTAGTGAAGATTGTGAAGTGAGATGTAGTGAAGATTGTGAAGTGAGATGTAGTGAAGATTGTGAAGTGAGATGTAGTGAAGATTGTGAAGTGAGATGTAGTGAAGATTGTGAAGTGAGATGTAGTGAAGATTGTGAAGGGAGATGTAGTGAAGATTGTGAATTCAGATGTGGTAAAGATTGTGAAGTGAGATGTAGTGAAGATTGTGAAGTAAGATGTAGTGAAGATTGAGAAGTGAGATGTGGTGAAGATTGTGAAGTGAGATGTAGTGAAGATTGTGAAGTGAGATGTAGTGAAGATTGTGAAGTGAGATGTAGTGAAAATTGTGAAGTGAGATGTAGTGAAGATTGTGAAGTGAGATGCAGTGAAGATTGTGAAGTGAGATGTAGTGAAGATTGTGAAGTGAGATGTGGTGAAGATTATGAAGTGAGATGTAGTGAAGATTGTGAAGTGAGATGTAGTGAAGATTGTGAAGTAAGATGTGGTAAAGATTGTGGAGTAAGATGTGGTAAAGATTGTGAAGTGAGATGTAGTGAAGATTGTGAAGTGAGATGTAGTGAAGATTGTGAAGTGAGATGTAGTGAAGATTGTGAAGTGAGATGTAGTGAAGATTGTGAAGTGAGATGTAGTGAAGATTGTGTAGTGAAATGTAGTGAAGATTGTGAAGTGAGATGTAGTGAAGATGGTGAAGTGAGATGTGGTGAAGATTGTGAAGGGATGCAGTGGTGTGAGAGGTGAGGATGTAGTGAAGTTGTGAGAGTGAGGATGTGGGGTGAGATTGAGTGAGGATGTAAGGTGAAGATTGTGGTAGGATGTGAGTGAAGATTGTGAGTAAGATGTGAGTAGGGTGTGGAGTAAGATGTGGTAAGATTGTGAAGGTGAGATGGTGAGATTTTGTGAGTAAGGATGTGGTGAAGATTTGTGAGTGGATGTGGTGATTGTGATGAGGATGTGGTGGTTATGGTGAATGTGGTGGTTTGGTGAAATGTAGTGAAGATTGTGAAGTGAGATGTAGTGAAGATTGTGAAGTGAGATGTAGTGAAGATTGTGAAGTGAGATGTAGTGAAGATTGTGAAGTAAGATTATATAGTAAACTGTAGTAAGTGAGGTTAAACGAACGCGGGTTATTCTGTAGTGTATCCGTGTCTTGTTAACGTGGAACCAACATGGCGGTGGTTCTCAATATAGATACGTTATTTTGCCGGGAATTTCTGTCAAAACGAAATATGAATCAAACATATTTAACCTAAATTAACCTGGCGGCTTTATTATATATTCTAAGATGTTTAAGTTGGATAGATCAGATCAGGTTAGGTTAAGTCAGGTTGGGTTAGGTTAGGTTAGTTTTGTTAATTTTGCCACTTAGAGGCTAGTTTATTGTGCCCCCATACTCATCCTGTGAGCGGTAGTGCAAAGAGATTACAAAGTGGTGTTAGATGAGGTAGGTGGTTAAGTTAAGTTTCAATAGGTTAGGTTAGATTACGTCAGGTTGGGTTAAGTTAGGTTAGGTAGGTAATAAGTAGATAGGTTACGGTCGGTAGGTGGGAAAGTTAGGTTTGATTAGGTTAGCTTATGTCAGACTGGGAGGTTAGGTTCGATTATGTCAGGTTAGGTTCGATTATGTCAGGTTAGGTTAGATTACGTCAGGTTAGGTTAGATTACGTCAGGTTAGGTTAGATTACGTCAGGTTAGGTTAGATTATGTCAGGTTAGGTTCGATTATGTCAGGTTATGTTCGATTATGTCAGGTTAGGTTAGATTACATCAGGTTAGGTTAGATTATGTCAGGTTAGGTTAGATTATGTCAGGTTAGGTTAGATTATGTCAGGTTAGGTTAGATTATGTCAGGTTAGGTTAGATTATGTCTGGTTAGGTTAGATTACGTCAGGTTAGGTTAGATTACGTCAGGTTAGGTTAGATTATGTCAGGTTAGGTTAGATTATATCAGGTTAGGTTAGATAATGTCAGGTTAGGTTAGATTATGTCTGGTTTGGTTAGATTATGTCAGGTTAGGTAAGTAGGTGGAGGTGGGTAAAAAAGGTTAGGTTAGGTCGGCAGGTTTTAGTGTAGGAGCTTAAGTAATCCCGTAAAAATTTCATGTTAATTTTTGACACCATACATCGTAATAATCCTTATAAACTATGTTAAGGAACTGTGGTGTAATTTTTTCTGAACGGTTTATTATAAGTTTTATGCCATTAAAGAAGTTTTATCAAAGAGCGGCGTAATGAACCACAGACGTATTACCATTAAGTCCTAAGTAACTTAAAACATGACTAATAACCTATGAACATGTAATATTATATGATTACAATTTAACATAATATATTATGAATGCTGTTATAATATCTTAAGTGTGTTACAAACATGGCTGCTCATATATGCCATCCTGTCTCTGGCAAAGAAGAGATTGCAGTAAGTAAAATTAATTGCTAAAGACAAATACTGGAAATTAAACATATACTTATTACCATTATCTGAAAAGCTTAGAACCACCGTTTTATATTTATTAAAAGTTTGTAGTGTTATACATCATGTGTATACAAGTTACAAGTTATTATTTACGACATTGCTTCAGTCCTCGTCATCAGAGTCTTCTGTGTACAACAGATTCCTTCACCTTGTTTAGGCATTTCTCATCATCTGCTTGACAGTTACACATCTCGGTGCATGTCATGCTATTCTTTCTGATTCTTTCTGTATGAACATGACAATGATCCACATTTCCTGACGCCACATCCACATTTAACAAGTTCTGTGATTGCTTCTGGAGCTGGTGGTTGGTCTGATATTACTTGTATGAAACAGTCATTGTCAATCTTCCTGCCATGCTCTAATTGTGAAAGCATTTCACTGTCTGCATCACAAGACCACAGAAGAGCTTGATACCTTCCTCTCAATATATGATACTTTAGAGTTGCTGCAGTCGCTGGTAGTTCTCCAGCTTCTGCCTGCGTTATCTTGAAGAGATGCCATCTAAGTTTTGACAGTTTAGTGAAAGTCATTCGTGGACAGTAGAGCTTAAATACAAATTCCTCTAGACCAATATACATGTCTGCTGGAGGGCATTTGGTCTACTCAGCATCTTGAATGCATCTAGAACTTTTGTGTTAGATTTCATCAAAGTGCTCCAACATGCTTTCTTTCCTTTGCCAACAAATTTTCCAATGCAGTCAGATCCTGTGAAGGCATGGATACCTGTAAGGCTCTCTGCCCAATGTGTCGTCACTCACCAGTTCCTGTTATCATACTTGTATTTTCTCCAAGTTGAGGCTGCTTTAATATGCCAAACACATCAGTGTCTGGTGACTTGACATGTACAGTGCTGCCCTTCTGTGATGCATATACTGTATGTCCTGCTTAAGTTCTATAACTTGTGATAGCAATTTGATGGTTGAAGTCTTGTTTGCTGCTTTCCACGACAGTAGATTAACCTTGGACAGCTTTTCCCAGATGCTCAATGGACCAACAATACGTTCCTTGACAAAATTTTCATAATTTTGTCTTCCAACTTCATATGCACATAGATTGTCATATTTGGCATTTTCTGGCATTACAGCTCCAGTTACCAAGTTTATAAGAGCATCATTTTCCTGGGATTACAGTCGCCAATAACATTGTGTAGCTTCTGTACATCAGCATATTGACAGCTGACAATAGCTGTAGAGAGCTCATGGTGTTCTGTTCTTTTGTAATCTCTATGAGTTTGATATTTTATGTAATGAACTTAATTTGAAAACCCAAATGGTAGTATATGATCTTTTATCACCTTAGACACTCTGTGCGTCATGCCTCTCAAGTGATTTTTTTCCTCTCTTACTTCTCTGGACAAATACGACCTTTATCCCATCAGAAAAAGTATCACCATATATTTTCTTAATCTACAGGTGCCAAGGTTCAAGATGACGGATGGTGTTAAAAATTAACCTGAAATTTTTACGCGACCACATATTGTCTTGTTGGGTTTCTGAGAGAACTTCACGGCTAAATAGCGCCTCTGTATTGATAGCCGGTACATGTCGTAATATCCACCGCTCATAGTTAAATCTTTATGTCCGTTTATTTTGTCCTAATTTAAGTATCAAAGAGTGTTTTCATTTTAAGTATCTTAAGTATCTTTTTTCCCCACTCCTAAGTATCTAAGTATGATTTATTTTCATTTATAAGTAACTAACCATATTTTTGTTTTCATTATAAAATGTGATTGATATAGACAACAGAAGTAAATATCAGCTGGAGGTCGTAAACGAAGCTGATGTGAAATATTTTGACTCGCTGTTCCCACGAACTAATTGCTTCACTGGTTTATACCGAAGAAATAAAACCGTCAACGAACCATCCGATTCAAATGTGTCTTAGGCGATACAGGGTGTTTATGCGTCACTCTGATACCAAGAATGACTTTGTGTACTGTGGTGAAGCTGAGGGTAGGATAGGGTTGGGTTGGGTTGGGATGGGTTAGGATTACGCATGTGTAGGTATATTCTGTCTCATTTTATAGGTATCTTGCGTCTTTCTCTTTATTCCTTCTTTATCATGAGTATCTGTGCCTATTAATACACCACCTCGCAGGATAGTGGAAGAGGAATGGATAGTAACGAGATAATATTCTTCTTACATATACCTTAGCTTGATTACAGGTAACACCAGGTAGAAGTTACATGACTCTTAAGAGTTTTCCTCGACTTGGCTGATTCAACTGTAAGACCTGCTGTATTTATCCTTATTAAAATCCTCCACCTGTAAGACCCTCCACTTGTAAGACCCTCCACCTGTAAGACCCTCCACTTGTAAGACTCTCCACTTGTAAAACCCTTTAGGGATTTGAAATACCTTCTCGTCTTGGCTCCACTAGTACTGTACACACCCTCTCTAGCCTTAGTTTACAGTAATGTTGAAGTGTATAGTGAAGACTCACAGCTCATGGTTTAGAAAAACAAAAGATGCTTGTTTTATTTATTTATTTATTTATAGTTTATTTTAGAATCCCCGAAAGTTAGAACAAAATGGCTGACGGGACTCACAAGCGGGCGATGTTTACAATATGGACCAAGAATAAAAAATAAATGAAAAATAAAATAAATAAATCGTAAATTGGTGCATTGTTTCTCCAGGGGTAATTATAGAAGTACAAATGTTCTCCAGCAGTGGGTAACGATCATAGTCACGTATAGAGCTTCCGACGCAGGTAGATTGATATAGATGCATTACCTGGAGTTAGTGGGTTACAGGGGCCTCTTACACGATAATATTAAAGGTGTTTTTTCCTTCTGTTTGTGGCACTTGAGGTGTTTAGGTTAGGTATAATTAAAATGGTTTAGTTATATTACGATAAGTTAAGTTGAATTTAGAACTTTTTATTTGCATATATCGTGTTTTAGAAGGATTTGTTAGCTAATAAGTTTAATTTGGATACGTTTAGTTTAATTTAGATCATTTGATTTTACAAGGTCGTATTATAATGACTGGGAACCATATAGAAACCTGATAGAGAAGTAAATATTTCTACGGCAGTGAATGAGTAAGTCAATAAGTGGTGTATAGAGCTGCTGACGCAACTTAAACGGTATATACTGTACATTATATGTTATCAGAGCTTTCCTGTTGTACGTAACCGCCTCCGTCAAAGTGTCTTAGTGGCTCATGTGAAGATTCGCCTCTAGTTTATTTAACCTCAAGATTAACTACACTGGCACTGCCTGACCTGACCTGACCTGACCTGACCTGACCTGACCTGACCTAACCTAACCTAACTTAATCTAACCTAACTTAATTTCCCAGGTAGCGTTAGGTTAATCATTAGTTGAAATAAGCTGGGAGGGTTAATCTTCAGGTAATCTATCTTAATTAACAATTTTGGTCAGGTGAGGCCTTCCTTACCTTACTCGAGAGCAGGAGGAGGAGGACTTGCTAACATCTACAGATCATCGTCAACCAAGGCAGATATTGAATACCTTTTGTTTACCTTCGTGGCTTTAGAACACATCTTAACACCATAAGACTATTCGCCTCACTACATTAATACAGTAATTGATTATTGTATTCTAATAAAATTTACGGTGTATCTTGTGAACCAGATTTATTGTTTGACCTTAGTGAATGAGAAACTGGTTGAGGTGTATTGTGGTAAAAATCCTTAAGAGCAGCTCTGTGTGTTCTTACGACCTCAAAGTAACACAAAAGGTAGCCAATATCTACCCTTGGTCAGTCACTTTATGTAGATGTCAATTGTGTCATTTTTCTAGACTTAGTGCCCCCTGGAGGAGAAAGTAAATACAATGTTGATTTATTTTGGTCACAATACACGCTAGTAGATTATTTTTTCCTATTTAACTAAATAATTAACACTATGTAGCTAACTAATTATATGACTCAAAGGTGGTAACCAATATGGCGTCGATATTGTTCACATACTCTATGATAAATATATGTATTGTCTGTTTACTTTTAGGGAAGAATTTAATTTATAAACTTTTGAGAATCTGGATACAGGAGTTTTGTCTTTGCGTGTGTGTGTGTGTGTGTGTGTGGTGATGATGATGACGGATACTTTCCTCTGCAGTGAAAAAAATATCTTGACATTGCAAAGTTTAACTGTAAGCCGAAGGAACGTTTGTAATGTGACTTATTATGTGAAATTGTAACTTGAAATTCTTTATGAAAAAATATTTCCCCATAAAGTTTGGCAGTAAATGAAGTATTCCATCAAGGTGTAACTTGTAGTTCCTTGTGGAGTAATTACCTATGTGGACGATACAGCTACTCGAGGGTGTAAGACCTAGAGTAGAAAGTCTTAAGACCTTACCTGAGGTTGAAAGACTCTTATAGTGGAACGTCTTTGGTATTGAAACTTTAATTACAGTAAATAAAATATTATCTACCTAAATATTCCTTCACCTGGCGACAACTAATGATACAGGTGGTGTAATAGCTCTTTAAAATTCCTCCGTTTGATATAATAATGACCACACATGAACTTATAATGTGCAATATCTTGATAACACATTAGCTGCAATATTACACATAGTCCAGTGTATGTGTAGTGAGGGACATCTACCTAAATGAGTTACAGAATGTGGAGTTGAGGCCAAAAAATGTTGGGACATGTTTGAGATCATCAGTTGAGCCAAACGTTTATACTCAATATTGTTTTAATGGTATTTTAGAGCGACCGAAAAATGTAAACAAAATGGCCGGCTAGGCTCGGGGGATCTACAAGTCCTCTTATAAAGGATCGACAATAAATGAAAACAACTCAGATTAATTTAAACACATTTCCAAGAGTATTAGATCCTGTAAAGAGAGAAAATTAATACTTGATATTTGTAGAAGCTTTTTTTTTCGTCCGTTTTCGTCTTGGTTAAAACAATTGTGGAGGTGTTACCTGTTCCAAACGGTAGACATCAAGGAAATGGATCAAGACCTTAATACTCAAAGGTACACATGATGATTTGTTCCCAAGTCCGAGGATTTACTTCACAAAACAGATTAACTTTAGGACACAATGATGGCGAACAAAATAACATCAACATTGCGTACAGTACATATCTTGCTTTGACTCTTAACTCTTGTAATTTTTCGTAATGTTAGTGAATGAAATTGAGATTCTGAGTATATTTTCTTGTCTTTCTTTCTAATCAAGTGTAAAGGAAGATGTACTGTTTATTGATGGATTTGGTGATGTCTTAATAGTGTATTAGTATGTTAATATTACACAGGTTTGGTATAGTGGTGACGGTAATGTAGTGTAGTAAGATTTTAACACATGGAGGTGAATTTGTCTTTTATGTTGAGGATTTGTTAAAGGGAAGATCTGATGGACAGGGATAATTGTCTGGTTGTGATGGACACGGCTCACCTAACCTAACCCAATCTAACCTAACCCAACCCAACCTAACCCAACCCAACCTAACCTAACCCCTATATATGTGTGAGATAAGGTTCTGATTCAAGAACAAGATGCACAAGTTCGAATCCAAATTGAGCTGTAGGGTTTGTTGACTAATTCGGGGCTTCACATTCATAAAACTCTCAAATGGATACGACTAAACCCGAAGCCCCATCTTCCGTCGGTCGGTCGTCGGTGTCAGGTCAAAGGTCAGTTTGTAGTTCACCTCCTGTGATATGTGTCATTTATCGAAATGAAACATGAGGTTAACGTGAAAACAAAACCTCGAAGCAACACGTATAAACAGGGAAGAGTTTTCATCGGATTTTACGTCATGAAATTTTCCATCTAGAGAGAGAGAGAGAGAGAGAGAGAGAGAGATTGATTGATTGATTGATTGATTGATTGATTGATTGATTGATTCCGATGCTGAAATTAACACTAAAATTTTATACTGTAATTGAGATAAATGCAGGTAAGGTTGGCGTATGAAATTAATTATTGAAGAACGATCACAGAAATGTTTTACCTGTTTCCTGTGATGGGGCGTGGATAGTAGGTTTGTTTGTGGGTGTGGAGCGTGGATAGTAGGTTTGTTTGTGGGTGTGGGGCGTGGATAGTAGGTTTGTTTGTGGGTGTGGGGCGTGGATAGTAGGTTTGTTTGTGGGTGTAGGGCGTGGATAGTAGGTTTGTTTGTGGGTGTAGGGCGTGGATAGTAGGTTTGTTTGTGGGTGTAGGGAGTGGATAGTAGGTTTGTTTGTGGGTATAGGGCGTGGATAGTAGGTTTGTTTGTGGGTGTAAGGAGTGGATAGTAGGTTTGTTTGTGTGGAGTCGCTAGGGCGTGGATAGTGGGTTTGTTTTGTGGGTACTAGGGCGTGGATAGTGGGTTTTGTTTGTGGGTGTGGGGCGTGGATAGTGGGTATGTTTATTGGAGTTAGCAGGGCGTGGGTAGTAAGTTTAAACTTTGTGGGTGTAGGGCGTGGATAGTAGGTTTGTTTGTGGGTGTAGGGCGTGGATAGTAGGTTTGTTTGTGGGTGTAGGGCATGGATAGTAGGTTTGTTTGTGGGTGTAGGGCGTGGATAGAAGGTTTGTTTGTGGGTGTGGGGCGTGGATAGTAGGTTTGTTTGTGGGTGTGGGGCGTGGATAGTAGGTTTGTTTGTGGGTGTGGGGCGTGGATAGTAGGTTTGTTTGTTGGTGTAGGGCGTGGACCCAAGTGGGTTTGTTTGTGGGTGTAGAACGTGGATAGTAGGTTTGTTTGTGGGTGTAGGGCGTGGATAGTAGGTTTGTTTGTGGGTGTAGGGAGTGGATAGTAGGTTTGTTTGTGGGTGTGGGGCGTGGATAGTAGGTTTGTTTGTGAGTGTAGGGCGTGGATAGTAGGTTTGTTTGTGGGTGTAGGGCGTGGATAGTAGGTTTGTTTGTGGGTGTAGGGCGTGGATAGTAGGTTTGTTTGTGGGTGTAGGGCGTGGATAGTAGGTTTGTTTGTGGGTGTAGGGCATGGATAGTAGGTTTGTTTGTGGGCGTAGGGCGTGGATAGTAGGTTTGTTTGTGGGTGTGGGGCGTGGATAGTAGGTTTGTTTGTGGGCGTGGGGCGTGGATAGTAGGTTTGTTTGTGGGTGTGGGGCGTGGATAGTAGGTTTGTTTGTGGGTGTAGGGCGTGGATAGTAGGTTTGTTTGTGGGTGTAGGGCGTGGATAGTAGGTTTGTTTGTGGGTGTAGATACATACATAGTTAAGAGGAATAAATCAAAATGGGAAGAAGATTAAGATAAATAAACTGATGATTAATGGTACAGGTGAGTTAATAAAATAGATATAAATAGATAAATACAGTAGATAGATAGATAGATAGATAGATACAGTAGATAGATAGATAGATAGATGTATGATTTTGTATACCGCAAGAGTAACTAAATATTCCTGTAACTGTAATTTCTTTCAGTTACAAAATACACAGGATTATAAATATGAGTATGCACATCAGGTGTTACAGTAAGTGGTAATATTTTGTAATACTCTTAAGTGATGAGGTAACAGAGGAAATAGACGGATACTAACGGAGAGTTTTTGTAGAATTAGACAGACATTCAGACAGTAAAACTTCTTCCGACAATACAAATTTTGACGGTGGAATTTATATACGAGAGTGTATGGATAATTATGATGAGCTGAATTATGACATCTACGTCTGATAATCCGTTGTTTAGAATGGATTATTATTATTTTTGTTGAGTTATTTAACAGTTTGAGAAAAGGTTTATTATGGTACTATGTCCTATTATCACACAAGGTCATAATTGAAGTAAAATAACCAATTATACTGTATTATTTTAGACAATATTCCCTGGACATGCTGGATAATATACCATCTACTTAAGGAGGTGATGTAGGTAAGGTAGATTGATATTTTAACATTAATTTACTCAGTTTTTTCTTAGTATCTGAGTTTTTTTTTTTTTATTCTGACAATTTATAATGCAAGCAGCGTTCACATGTTGTCAACCGCCCTCAAGTGTACAAGGAGTTTGGACTGTAACTGTACCGTCAATAAGTGGCTGTAGCTGCACCGTCAATAAGTGGCTGTAACTGTACCGTCAATAAGTGGCTGTAACTGTACCGTCAATAAGTGGCTGTAACTGCACCGTCAATAAGTGGCTGTAACTGTACCGTCAATAAGTGGCTGTAACTGTACCGTCAATAAGTGGCTGTAACTGTACCGTCAATAAGTGGCTGTAACTGTACCGTCAATAAGTGGCTGTAACTGTACCGTCAATAAGTGGCTGTAACTGTACCGTCAATAAGTGGCTCTGTATTCTGAACACGGGGGATCTCTACAGTGTAACCTACGAGTATAACTGTGGTGAAAGAACTGCTTCCCCGCATTATGTTGAGGAAGATTCGTATACAAACTTTTTGCCGTGACTTTGTAATAAAAAAAATCTTAGGGAAAATATATTGAATTTATTTTTAATGTTTATTTATTTATTGTTGTCGTTGGTGTGTTTTTTTATCGAGATGTGTGTTATGATGTTTGACTTAATTATATTCACGAAAATGGAGTCAAGACAAATGTTGGACACGTTGATGTGAAGTAACACAGTAAATGATGTTGTTTGTGTTGCTGTGTTATTTATTTATTGTGTTTCTTATTCTTTTCTGTTTATTTTGTTTTATTTAGTTTTATTGTAGTAATTGTTATTCTTTTTTTATTCTTACTTATTTTCATTTTACTGTTTATTCGTTTTCTTATTTTCATTTTATTGTTCAATAATTTTCCATTCATTCTTATTTATTTATCTCGTTGGTGTATTTTATTTATTTGCTATTCTCTTAGGTATTTCACATTTACATTAATTAATCTTCAAATCATTGGTTGCTATTTTAATCATACTAGTTTAATGTTCACCTCAGCGGTCAACTGGCTTATGTCTAAACAATGTCTACCACTGTTTTAGCCAGACTTAGTTATGAGACTTGTAATTCAACCAAGATTAAGTTTTATAGAGTTTGTATTTAAGGATTATTCTCCTATACTTCTCTTAGATTCTGAATATATTTTTGTTTCATTATTTCAGTGCATTGTAATGTGTAGTTAGTTACACTATAGATATATAATAATTGCTTTAAGTTTGGTTGGGAGTGTGGAAGGTGTTGTGTGTGATGTACAGGTGTGTACAGGTGGTGGTTACACCTGACTTCGAGGCGGGTGTGTATAGGTGCCGGATACACCTATGGTTACAACACAGGTGTATCCGGCAGCAGTAGTAACAAAGGGGCTATATGGGCTCCGGCGGCCATGTCGTGACACCGGCCGGCAGAATCCCCCGGTGAAAAAGGGAAACAAGATGGCCGTCCCCCATTCTATATGTAAACAACTCGACCTGAAATGTTGTTTATTGGACATTTTTCTCATTAGGGAGTCGAACCCTGGTTTTGAGTTGGTGTTCAGCTACCCTGGCTGACAGCCATCACCTGTGATTCAACTGGTAGAATTAAGTGTAATAATAATAATAATAATAATAATAATAATAATAATAATAATAATAATAATATTAATAATAATAATAATAATAATAATTAACGGTTTATTGAAAGAGCTTGGCAGCCAGAAGGCTGAAAATATACAGTTACATATTTGGGGAATGGGTTTCGAATTACAAATAATATACAAGTAACATAAGTGATACAAATAAGATATATAATAACTAGATGGGGAAAAGCTCAAACTACAGTGCATTTCAACATAGTGACAGTGCAAGAAGTAGTATTTACTGGGAGTGAATACACTGGTTTATTACAAGTTATTGATAATTTTTACAATGGTTGGGACTGGGCTGTTCTTATAGCGATCAGTTCGTGCACTTATGGGCTGGATGCGGTTGTGGTGTCAAACAGCAATTCTCGGGCTAGGGATCTCAGGTGGTAGTAGGAGCCGGTGTCGAGGATGGTGTAGAAGCTTCTTACCAAATTTGCAGATGAGGTCGTGGTGATGGTCAGTGAGAGTCGAAAGGGTCAGTGTGTTGAGCGCTTCTTGATATGTGGAGTAGGAAGGGGAGAGAATAATCTTGCATGCCCTCTTTTGCACTTTTACTAGGTGGGCATCTTATCAAATGAACCCCTGTCCTAATGGGCCCTAGTCCTAATGGGGCCCCAGTCCTATTGGGTCCCAGTTTTAATGGGCCCCAATTCTAATTGGTCACATTTCCAATGGTTCTCAGTCCTAATGAGCCTCAGTCCAAAGATACCACAGGCCTAATGGTTCCAGTCTTAATAGACCTCAGTCTTAATGAGTCCCAATCCTGACGGCTCTCAATACTAATGGGCCTCAGTCCTAATAGTTTAAGGTTGGGACCCATTAAGGCTGGCTTCTATTTACCTTACAAGCACTGTGTTCTACCGTGTCATCCTGTGTGTGTGTGATTTCCCGTGTCAGGTGGTATAATACGCAGGTGAGTGGCTGCCAGGTAGGGTGGGTGAGGGTGGGCACCTTGATGCAGGGGAAGGTGAGTTCCTGATGCTGATTCACACCAGTGTCATGATGAGGTAATCTTATCACCTTATTAGTGTATGATGAGTGGGTGGGCGTGGTGCGGAGGGGTGGAGGCGCGTAAGGGGTAGGCAGCAAGGGGCGTGGTGTATGGTGGGGGGAGGGTAAGGGGCGTGTAGGGGTAGCTAAGTGGGCGTGTTGAGTTGGGCAAGAGGGAGGCGTGGTGGGTGTAGGGGCGTGTATAGTAGGCGGGAAGTGGTGATGGCGCGCGCCACTAATCACTCTGACCTTACTGAACACAACCCATTATACAGCATAATTAGTGTTGCTTCCGTCAGCCTCACACAGTCAAACACACTATTTACATTTTCTCTTCACATATATTTTATTTTATTCGTTTCAAGTGGGACTCGAATTTCAGCCTTGGAGTTGAAGAGGAATTTTTTTAGGAGAAGTTGAAAAGAAATCGTGTTTAGTTGAAGACGAATGTGTTCTTATATAAAAGTGAAGGAATTAACCAGACGTGTTTGATTGTTTGGGCGTCTCTATCTCTCACACTCGAGTCCAAGATGTCCCCCTTGAGGACGGTGTTCGTGTAGCGTCGTCAAACTCGCTCTTGGTTTTTATTCAGCAGGAAGAGCTACACCCGCCACCTGGTGTTGGCCGTGTCTGGTGACCATCATATTAACAAGGCCGCTCTTTCGTGCCTTGTCCACACGCCACCCCCCACCTCCATATTGTACCGTTTTGTCCTTTATTAACGGTGGTGTTACTACAGGCAGCGTGGTGTGGGGGGAGGGCCGCTGCTTCACATTGTTCAGTCTTTGACGTGTAACACAAAACGTGAGATGTTGTGGTCCTTCACTACCTCACAACACACACACATCTCCTAGTTACCACATGCTGTTGTTATTAAAGCTCCACCAATGAGTACGCGTCGCTGTCTCGTCCTTTGCTCCGCCGACCATTACAGTGTGTAGCTGTAGGACTCGCCGCCGTGTTTGTTTCATGTAGCGACACTAAACTCCCGGAAATTTGTAGGTGTTAAGCTGGAGCGTTTGAGCTGTTGTTGTCGTCACCTTGTTGATGTTTTGTAGGTCCGTGTTGGCTGAGGATTGTTGTTAGTGTTTCTTAAGGCATTAATAAACTAGTCATGAGGTTCTATAGGAATTATATCCTGCTGTTTTTTTTGTTCTTGTTCTTCTTATTGTTGTTGTTGTTCTTCAGTTGCATAATTCGAGTTGTGATTATCAGTAGAAGTTTGACGGGCTGGATTCTCTTATCGTTTCTTTAATTCATAAACAAGAACCGTAAACACAAGAGCAAAACAAAGACATAACAAATGAACTAAAAACAAATATATTTAAGGTTTAAATTTCTGGGATAGATTTAATTAGATTTTGGGTATATTTTCTCGTTCTTGGAGGTCAGGCCAGGTCAGGTCAGGTCATGTCATGTTAGGTGTACGGAATACGCTAGCAGAGGTGGTCAGATGCCTTGGGAATATTGCAGAGTAATTGAGGTCAGGTCAGGTGGCCTCAATACCTGCTTCAAGGTGTAATAGAGGTGAAAAATAATGGGTTTCTTGATTGGATCTGTTAAGTCAGGTCAGGTAAAGTCAGATACAGAGGCTGGGTGTATGACTGTGGGTTGATGGGTGAATGACTGTGGGTTGGTGGGTGTATGACTGTGGGTTGGTGGGTGTATGACTGTGGGTTGGTGGGTGTATGACTGTGGGTTGGTGGGTGTATGACTGTGGGTTGGTGGGTGTATGACTGTGGGTTGGTGGGTGTATGACTGGGTGTATGACTGTGGGTTGGTGGGTGTATGACAGTGGTGACAAGGATTATTTGAGCTTGACAAAATTTAGATAGATAGAAGCGTGGTTTAGTCTTGTTCAGTTTAGTTTAAATTGTGTTTAGGTTAGGTTGGGTCATGTCAGGTACAGAGTTTGGCCAGGGTCAGGTGGGGTTAGGTACAGAGGCTGGCCAGAGTCAGGCATAGAGACTTTCCAGGGTAGGGTCAGGCACAGAGGCTGGCCAGGGTAGGGACAGGTAGGGAGGCTGGCCAGGGTAGGATCAGGTAGGGAGGCTGGCCAGGGTAGGGGCAGGCAGGGAGAGCCCGGGGGTGGCGGTAATGAGGGGAGGGGAGCCGGGGTCATATTGATCGTGAGGGCGAGGCAAGGCGCGCCGCCATCGCTGTCCCACGCCACCATCCCCCTGCCCACCACGCCCCCTTCTGCCCGCTCCCGACACCACGCCCCCTTCTGCCTATTACCACGCCACGCCTCCTCCTCTGTCTACTACTGCAACACCACGCCCCCTTCTGCCTACTACCACGCCACGCCTCCTGTCTACTACCACGCCACGCCGCCTCCTGTCTACTACAACACAACGCCTCCTCCTGCCTACTACAACACCACGCCTCCTCCTGCCTACTACCACGCCACGCCTCCTCCTGCCTACTACAACACCACGCCTCCTCCTGCCTACTAACACGCCACGCCTCCTCCTGCCTACTACAACACCACTCCTCCTCCTGTCTACTATAACACCACGCCTCCTCACCTACTAC